>NC_092013.1:115000-257500 GCF_042242105.1 Pempheris klunzingeri | reverse complement strand
TGGGGGACAAGTTTTATTATATTCAATAATAATACAATTAAGATATCCCCTAGAACAGATCAATAGTGTGAAAGCTCCTTTAACACACAGGACATGAACAGGCCTGATACTGACGATCATATGTGCAGTTCAGTGGAATCAAACCTTTTGTTCCTGATCCTGAGGACTGAATGAGACGCCACACAGAGCAGACAAACATGAGAACCTGTGTGACAGGCCTGCTGTCTGTCCCACTAATCATCCAGAACCCCAAAATATTCAGTTTATTAGATCGTAAGAACATTTCAACATCTGAGAACCAATCAAAAAGTGTTCCGTATTAAACGAGACATTAAGCAACAAATAATTATTTTCATGAATAAATTTGCGTCAAATATTTAAATGAACCCATGATGTGAAATGATCAAAACTCAGCTTATTATTCTGAACTGTGATTTTGTCATTCACTTTAATAATAAATCATTTTCATTTAATTACACATTTTATTTCACACGGTCTTTTCTCCCCCATCAGGGCTGGGCTCCCACAAACACACCACTAACACTGCTGCTGTGTTTCTGTGTTAAAGGGTCAGTCTGGACCTGAACTGGTGTGTTTAAACACCAAAGTCACAGCGACGACACCAACAACTAAAAATCCCTGTTTTTGTCAGTGGAGTCTGGTGTGTTTGACCACAGCCACACACTCGCTGTCCCTGCGTACCTTGATTCTTGGGAACAGGAGGAAGGACTTGGACCTTCGGCTTCCTTCCTCTTTTTCCAGGCACCTTGACGGGCGCCTGAGCTGACCCGGGGGCCACCGCGGCACCCGCCGTCTTCGCCCCCGCCACATTCTTCAGCTCTGTCCTGCCCTCCTTCCCCTTGGTCCTGCGCTCCTTTCGCTCCTTGGGCTCCTTGGGCTCCTTGGGCTCCTTGGGCTCCTTGCTCTTCCTCAGCGTGAGCGTCGTTGCCGTTGCCGCCGCCTGCTTCTCCTCCTTTCGTTTCTTTGGTTTACTGCTTTCCCTCTCCCCCCTGTCCCCTCCGCCTTTCTCCCGCTCTCTCTTGTCCTTTTTCTTTCGTTTCTTCTTCACCCTGCCTCCTCCTCCTCCTCCATCGTCCTCCTCACTCAGGGAGGAAGGAGGTCGCGGGGCTCCTCCGGAGTGCTTAGCGGCGTGGGCCCCGGCCGCCGTGCAGTGATTGGACGTCGCCGTGCTGCCCACAGGGGTGAGGAGGCGGAGCTGGTCCTTGGGACCCACGACCAGGTGTCCCCGTGGGATTGTGGGAAGGGTTTGTGCGTTGCTGTTTTGGTCCGAGGCAGAGGGGGGGGCTGCTGGAGCGGAGGCCGGCGGAGGCGTGTGCTTCAGGAGGCCAGCGAACATCTGGAAGACAAACAGGACATTTATCATTTAAAAACATGTTCTCATTAACTGAAGGTACCTCAACTATTAAAGGGTCACTCCACTGTTTCTCCCCCTGATCCTCTGTGTCCACATCCTGGTGTCTGAGTGACTGGTAGGTAGTAAAAGTGTTGGAACTGGTCCAGTAGATCACCTCAGCCAGCAGACACCAAACGGGCTGCAATGGCTGCAACGTGATCCTTTGGGACAACTGATCACAGTAGGTCCACTAAAAGAGCTTGTTTGATCCACTGACAGGCTCAGAGTGTTATTCTAAGTGTGTGACAGCATCATGGAAAGGATCCCTACAGAGAGAGACCTGGAAGATCCTTTTGGTTTAACCACAAACAGCACACACACCAGACTACATTCACTAAAACAGGGATTTTAGAGCTGCTGCCTCCATCAGTCAGTGTGTGTGTGTTATTTAAAATCTTTAAAATCCAGCAATAAATAAAACATGCTGCTAACGGAGAACAGCTTCAATAAGAAACAGTCTGCATTCTCCACAGAACGTCTGAAATCTAAATGTGAATCAAATCCACGGACACTGCCGCTGCTCTAAAAGCAACTAAAAGAATGAGTATTGATACAGTAACATTCAAACCATCAATACTGAGCCGATCGATAGTTACTGACCACGGAGAGAATCAGACTTCATCCCTTCATCATCTGAAGGTCACACATCCAGGACAGAGGAGTCAATACGCTGGGACACAGCAGAGAGAGAGTGTGTGTGTGTGTGTGTGTGTGTGTGTGTGTGTGTGTGTGTGTGTGTGAATCCTCTTCAGACTGAAGAACACCTTCCCGTCTGTGTCGTAGCCACTGACTCTGTTTGAGTTCACTCTGATAACCCTCTGCTCTCTAAACGCTGCGTCTGCGTCCTCACTGCTGTTTCTTCTTCTAGTGACATCATTTCTTGGAGGACCTTCTTCTTCTTCATGTCCCTAAAATGTGTCCAACCTCAGCTAGAAGGTTCCAGAAGTCACTAAAGCAGAGTGAGTGAGAAAAGACTTCAGACTGGAGAAACATGGAGAAAATCCAGGAATCAGACATGTTGTTCATCAGATGAGACTAAAGAGAGACAGAGAACGTGTTGATCCAGATCAACAGTGGATGTAGAAACAGAAACTAAAGATCTGTGAACCCTCCAGCAGAGATCTGAACTGTTTCATGTTTTAGTTTCTGAGCGAGGCTCATTTTTATGAGCAGAGAGCGACGGAGATCTGATAGAACAGAAAGATTTCCCCAGAGCCTCCATTGGTGTTTCTGCTTATTGTCCTCATTGTGGCCTGGAGGAGGTCACATGATCCACAGATCCTCTTCTGACATCATAAAGGGAGCCAAAGCTTATTTACTTTAAGAGAAGCAGGAGACGCAGAATTAAAAAGTAAACATCATCAATTTGTACGACGCAGGACCTTTAAACACTCCGAGAGGCGACTGAAGCCTGACCCTAACCCTCAGTCACTGAACACAGCTCACATGTAATCAGTGACACAATCCACTGGATTACACAGAAATGTAATCTGAATATTTTTAGACATATTGCCCCTTAAAATATTCTTTTTGCTGGTTAAATATCTCAAAACATTTTCAGTGCCAATAAAAAGCATTTGACACACGGGTTCAGTGGAGCCTCACAGAAACACGCTGGATGAACGTCCATGTTTATGAATTAATCCTCCTCTCAGACCGAGTTGTGGAAGCACAACGAAGAAAAGCTACAAATGCATTCAGGAGACAGTTTAAGACCTGATCCTTTAGTCTGCAGCATCAGGGGTTACTGTACCGGAGGATCAGTACCAGAATCTATGAAGTCTATGAGGATAAAACTGCAGCTTCACAGGAAAAAAGCTACTAAAATTAGGAGTTAAAATCCCTGTTTTAGTGAATGTAGTCTGGTGTGTGTGCTGTTTGTGGTTAAACCAAAAGGATCTTCCAGGTCTCTCTCTGTAGGGATCCTTTCCATAATGCTGTCACACACTTGTTAGAGGTGATCTACTGGACCAGTTCCAACACTTTTAGTACCTACCAGTCATTCAGAGAGGATCCTGGGGTAAAAATACTGGCGTTCTCCTTTAAACGCACATAAAATTCATCAGTTAATGAGACAGTGAGCTGCATATGGTGTGGAATCGGACAGAGCCAATCAGGACCGGCAGAGATGAACAGGTATCGACCGGCAGCTGTCACACTGTTTAATATACATCCAGTAGTTTCTGCCGTCTGTTGTCCGCCCCGCACCATCTCTGCACGCTGCCGTCCATCTGTACGTAATGTGAGAGACTGAGCGTGGCCCGTATGTTTCCGTCCCAAAGTCACCGCCGCTAACTGTAGCACATTTTCACACTTGGCAGACGAGGTGGTTGTTTCTGAACAGCAGCCAGCGTCGCCTCATTACTGTGATTATGTGGAATCTGAATCAGAAAAGGTTGAAAGCAGCAGATGATAATGTAGCCTGACGTTCTTCAGGGGGCCAACAGCAACAACAGCGACCCCCCCTACACACACACACGATGCAGAAATGACTGTGTCCCTATGACAGCAGAGCAGGGACACATAAAGGGTCTAAGAACAGGCTGCAGACCTTTGTGATGCTCTCCACTGCGAAAACACACACACACACACACACACACACACACACACACACACACACACACACACACACACACACACACACACACACACACACACACACACACACACACACACACACACACACACACACACACACACACACACACACACACACACGATGTGGGACGACTGACTGACTGACGTCTATGCATGTTTGTCTACACACACCCACCCTCGTGTGGTGTGTGATGTTGTCGTCTGCAGAAAGTGTGTGTGATGTTGATGTATGGGCAGCACACAGAGCAGGTGGACGTGTGTGTGTGTGTGTGTGTGTGTGTGTGTGTGTGTGTGTGTGTGTGTGTGTGTGTGTGTGTGTGTGTCGTGCAGATGCTCTCACCGACGCTGCTCCTCACACAGGTATGAGGAATCATCTCAATGAATCACACACTCACACGCAGGCTCATCGGCCTCCTCCCCAGTTAGATTGGGAGGGCAGCAGGGGGGGGGGGTATCTGTGCCGTTACCATGGAAACTGGCTCTCTGTGCCAAAACTGCTGGGAGCGGACGTAAACACGTGGTCACCATGGTAACCCTTTCATTGCCACTGGCTCCCGACGGCCAATCCATTCAGCCATCTGACGTCAGGAAACTTTTAACTGCCTCTGTGTGTCCCCCTGTCCTGTCCGTCTGCCTAAATACCTGTCTACCTGTCCACCTGTCTACCGGTCTACCTACTAGAGCTGCACTGGTCACTCAGGAACACAGACACACTGACTGATGGAGGCAGCAGCAGAGCAGCAGCTCTAAAATCCCTGTTTTAGTGAATGTAGTCTGGTGTGTGTGCTGTTTGTGGTTAAACCAAAAGGATCTTCCAGGTCTCTCTCTGTAGGGATCCTTTCCATGATGCTGTCAGACTCTGACTGAATTGAAGTTGCAGCACATATGTACTGTGGGGGTGGAAAAAATCATGACTTCAACTTGTTTGTGACGACCACATTGAGGATTTTGGCGTCTCACTGTTGCTTTATAACACCAGTGGTGGTTTTATTTCAGGCCTGGTGTTTAAGCCCTTAAGATTACTTTGTCATATATTTAACATGTTTTTGGAGCCGATATTTTACCAAGCCATATTAACACACATCTGTAAAAACCAACCAGTAGATCCTCATCCTCATCCTCATTTAGACAGGTATTTTGTGTTATTGTGGGACTTTAGCTTTTCTGAACGGTGCTGTGGGTGAAAAAACACCAAAAAGTAAATGACACGCTGTTTCTCTGTTCTCTGGTTTAACTTGTCACCTCACAACATCAAAACACACCTGAAACTTATCAACCAGAGGGCATCTAAACACTTCATAAAACACCGATCTTACTGAACCACTGATTTAATGCAAGACGAAGGAGGAACACGTCCTTCATCACAGCGGTGAACTCCCTGGGTTTGGACACCGAGGTGGGGGGTGAACTACATTTCCTGTTCACCTGAACAATGAGCTGGACTGACAGCACACTGCCCTGGACAAGAGGGGCCAGAGCGCCCCCACCTGATGAGGAGGCTGCTCAGGACTTTATGACACTGTGGTAGCTTCAGCTATCTTCTATGCTGTGGTCTGCTAGGGGGGGGGGAAGCACAGACAGGGACAGGAGGAGGCTCACCAGACTGATCAGGAGGGCCTCCTCCATCCTGGACTGGACTCCACTGAGGGGGTGGGTGAGAGGAGGATGTGAGCCAGGCTGACATCCATCATAGACAACACCTGCATGAGCCTGTGGGGGCCCTGAGGAGCTCCTTCAGCAGCAGACTGATACCCCCCAGTGTAAGAAGGAGCGTCAGACTGTTTAACAGTGTTACATAAACCTCATGATAATATCACAGTCACCAGCTGAACTTTATCACCACTACTGTACTTACTACTACTAAAAATACTACAATACTCTGGGATGTTTTAAACCTGGACCCACCAGACTACATTCACAAAAACAGTGATTTTAGCTCACAGAACACAGGAGCTGATGGTCTGCTGCTGCCTCCATCAGTCAGTCAGTCAGTTAGTTAGTTAGTAGTTCCTGTGCTCTGTGAGGTAAAATGATGTTTTTGTGAATGGAGTCTGGTGTGCATGAGGAGAGCGATATACCTGCTCACATTATCTCACAGGTCACTTAGACACTAAAAATGCAGAAATAGGACCCAAGATTTTATTGTGGTGTAGTTTATTGTGATGTAGTTTATTTACAAACAATATTTATATTCTTTAAATGGCTTATGACTCGTTACAACAGTATAGTTATAAGCTGATTTAAGCATTTGCTTTAAAGGGTAACTCCTTTGGTTTAACCACAAACAGCTGTTATATCGCTCTCTTTAAACACTCCAGACTACATTCACTAAAACAGGGATTTTAGCTGCAGGTTTTACTCCAGGGTCCAGGACTAAGAGCCACAGAACTGGAGAGCCACCCGGGGCCAGCCGGGGATCAGGTTTTAGCCCAGTTTCAATAAAAAAGTCCAGCTCAAGCTCATGTGACCTGGTTTCCTTCTGCAGTTGAGCATTATTTATTTTTTACATCCGTAGTGTTTTGGCTTTAAACTGAAGCGGACACACTGGGACAGCTCTGATGTGACGGAGGACACAGGCGTAACTAGGCCACTCGCAGCACGCTGAGGAACAACAGCATCCCTGCTCGCCAAGTAGGACACATTTGCATGATGCCACAAACTTCACCTGACACAAAAAGCACGCCGGAGCAAGGAGCCGCCGTCTGAACGCCTTCCTGTTCCCTCAGACATCCAAAAACCAGCTCCAGGGGCTGAGGAGACCTGAGGGGGGCTGAGGGGACCTGATGGGGGCTAAGGGGACCTGATGGGGACCTGATGGGGACCTGAGGCGGGCTAAGGGGACCTGAGGGGACCTAAGGGGGGCTAAGGGGACCTGAGGGGGACCTGAGGGGGACCTGAGGGGGGCTAAGGGGACCTGAGGGGGACCTGAGGGGGGCTAAGGGGACCTGAGGGGGACGAGGGGGCCTGAGGGGGACCTGAGGGGGACCTGAGGGGGGCTAAGGGGACCTGAGGGGGACCTGAGGGGGTCAGGTCAGGTGACCTCAGGTGATGGACTAAAAACACCTTCCACACTCCGCTCGCTGCACGTTCACCTGCTCTGCCTCCACAAACAGGTGACCTGAAAGCTAAAATTAGCCGCTAAGCTAATTCCGCTACCATCCATCTCCACGACAACAGAGCTGCAGCACACACACACAGTTTCTCCATCACTCCCACAGTGCACAGCTCAACACACACACACACACACACACACACGACTCAATGTGCTCACATGGATGACTGCATACATGAAAAAAAAACGCAAACACACAGTCTGTCTCTCCTACACACACACACACACACACACACACACACACACACACACACACACACACACACACACACACACACACACACACACACACACACACACACACACACACACACACTCACAGTCTGTCTCTCCTACACACACACACGCACACACACACACACACACTCACAGTCTGTCTCTCCTACACACACAGTCTGTCTCTCCTACACACACAGTCTGTCTCTCCTACACACACACACACACACACACACACACACACACAGTCTGTCTCTCCTACACACACACACACACACACACACACTCTGTCTCTCCTACACACACACACACACACACACACACTCTGTCTCTCCTACACACACACACACACACACACACACACACACACACACACACACACACACACACACACACACACACACACACACACACACACACACACACACACACACACACACACACACACACACACGGGGCAGCGTGCTGCAGTGAAGCAGCTCTGTCGGCCTGGTAGAGCCGAGCAAACACAGCTGAGGGAGGCTGCCTGCAATCGCACTGCCTATGAATCAATAACACACACACACACACGCACGCGCACACACACACACACACACACACACACACACACACACACACACACACACACACACACACACACACACACACACACACACACACACACACACACACACACACACACACACACACACACACACACACACACACACACACACACACACACACACACACAGCTCTGCAGTCTCATCGATGCTGCTGCTTCCCTTAACAGCCGGCAGAGTTAGAGAACGATGGTGAGCTGTTCACCGTCTGACTGAGAGGGTCAACACATGACCTCTGTCACTCTCACACACTCTCTCTCTCACACACACACACACACACACTCTCTCCCTGAGAGTGGGTCTGAGGAGGAGGAGCAGACCAAACCCTGGTTGGGAGGATTCGTCAGCTGGTGGTCACATGACGACACGTCACCACCATCAGTGCAGGAAGTGGATTGGGGGGGCGGCTCATCGTCGAATGTTCGTATAGTCGCTGAATGATGAAAATCGAATAAGCTGATACAACTACCAACCTGTTTTTTAAAAACAGATCATCTGTTTTCACCAAAGCCTGATCGTACACCAGGTCTCTGACCCGCTGTCACACTGAATGAACCCACGGACGCCGACAGTGAACTCACAGGACCTGATTCTTCGACGAGGCTAAAGCTAGCCAGCTGGTCGCTCTGAGACATCAGAGAAAGTTCAGCCAAAGTTTAAACGTCGTCTGAGTGACTGTGGCGAGTCGGCAGGAAGCTCCGACACCCATGGAGCCGAAGGACAAGAGCGAGCTGCTGCTCTGCTTAGTGAGCTAAACCGTTAGCATGAAGCTCAGCCTCTGAGCTAAAGCTAAAGCTAACGCTGCGTCCGTGACGCTGTTTTCTTCTGTTTATATGAATGTGACATTTAACAGAGCTGCTAATCTGTCAGAGGGAAGGAAGCATGAAGGAAGGACCCGGTGGCGGCGGTGATGGTGGTGGCAGGTTTTCTCATAACTGTTGTGGACTCCAGCAGTAATGTCAGTCAGCGGTCAGAGAGCGACAACCACCACACCTCTGAACGACACCTGTCAACGCCACACACGCCAAGCGTGAGCGCGCCAACAGAGGGCTGCCATCTTCTTCCTCAACCTCATCTTCATCCCTCCTTAAGGGGTGATGAGTTTGTCATTTTGTTTTTCATCTTGTTTTTGTTGTTGTTCTTCCATCACGGCCGTGTGGCTGTCTCCAAACACACTCACATCACCATGACGACGCTGCCGTGACGACGTTATCGTTCTACTGTCTCCGATAACGAGATAAACTTGAGGACCGTCTGGAGTTTAGATGAGATACCGTCACCGCGTCACTTAAAATCTCATCGTCTGCCCTGTGAAGTCGAGCTGATGCTCACCGTGAACCAAACCGCACGCCGCAGCCACGCCACCACCATGACCTCACCTTCAAACGTCACGTGTGACGCGGCTGCAGGCCTGTGACTGCTCATGTTACCGAATATTTTACCGGTTTAGGAGTTCGTCCTTAAAACAGCAGCAGTAACCAGAAAATCAGCCGCCGAGGAACCAGACAGAAACCATAACAGAGTTTAAATCAATGTGTGTGATTAATGACATCATCACCGGAGTGATACCGTCTGATACTGTGGTGAGTGACTGACTTCAGTCTGTCTGTCTGTCAGGATGAACCACTGGGGTCTGTACCTGCCGGCTGCCTGGACAGAAAAATACAATAAAATTGACTTGGATGCTTCAAAACAAACATCTGTCCATTTCTCCCAACTGTCTTCAGCCTTTAATCTACTTCCTCATCATCCAGTGGACGTTAAGAGAGCCGCCACCAACATTAGCTCCGCCACCAACATTAGCTCCGCTTGTTTCTGTCCTTAGTTTAGGATTCAGTCTTCATTATGATTCAGGAGGTATTTAACAGGTCTCCTCCTTTCCACAACAAACACACCCAGTGATTAAAACCAGAGAAAACACTGAATAAAGCAGTTTGACATTAAAGAAAAGTGTTTCTTCAATGCTCTTCAGCAGACACAGGACATCCGGGGGAGCTGTTTGTTCTGAGCTCCACATTTAAAAACAGTCACATAAAACAGTAAGAAGTAGCAGGTTGGAAATATCTTAACGTCCAGACCGTCTGATAAGAGCCCACCAGCAGCGATCAACCCAATCAGTCCCCTGAAATCAAATGGTCCACCTTGTTTTATTTGTATTAAAGTAAGAGCTGCTCAGGTGGTTTCCTGTTTCTACATCTTTCATGGTTATCACTCTGTCTGTGTGTCTAAAGCACAGCGACCAGAAACTCATTCACAAAGACCAAAGCCTCAAAATAAAACCACAAGTCCAGAGCTTCACAGCAGAAAGACAGACAGCTACAGGCCTCACAGAGGTTCAACAAACCTGAAGAAACTTCACCCCTGACAGTCAGGCTGCTGTTTACCGCCCCCCTGCTGACACCTAAAAATGTTTCAATGCACGAAAGTCTGTAAAATGTCACCAACCAGCACGAGTGTAAAGTCAGACGCGTCCTGCACCGACCGACAAGTAAAGAATCGTTCATTCTGCCTCTATTCTTGTCTGCTAACACAAGGAGGAGAGTTACTCAAACCTGCAGCCCTTCACCGGTTACTCTCAGGTTCATTATTCTAGTAGTGCACATTGTTTTGTACTGGTTAGGGGGGACGGCCATGTTTCCTCCACTTCCAAACCCTCCAACTCACGGCTCCGCTCAGCCCGACGCACAAATATCACAGAGACGTCACCGAGAAGCACAGAGGAAAACTGCAGCTCAAGCACACAGAGAGCAGGAGGAAGGCTGGACCGGAAGAAAAGGTTATTAATGCTTTTCTAAGCACCAGTAGCAGGACGGAGCGCTGTTAGAGGGACGCCAGCATCTCACATCGTGTGTGTGTGTGTGTGTGTGTGTGTGTGTGTGTGTGTGTGTGTGTGTGTGTGTGTGTGTGTACAGTACAAACCTGCTGCTTGTCCTTCTTGTGTATTTTCATCTTCTATCCCTTCACTGCATCTGTTGACACAAGAAGACAACATTCATATTACTTGACAAAACAAACAGTAAAAGCGGGGGGGGTCCACCTGGATGCTGTATTTAGAATATTTTCACTGTCTGTCAGATCTTTCCAACAGTCACACTATGCTCACTTCAAAGCTGCCAGACTCCTTTAACACCAGAACCGCCATGAGGTCATGACCTCCATTACTCCTACTGCAAAAATGGTAAATAGACTGCATTTATATAGCCATGTACGTTATATATTATAAAAACAGCAATTTTCCCCTTGTAAAATACAGGAGTTTACTGTGCTGTCACTGTGTCAATCAGCAAACCAACACGTTAGATCGGGTCTGAACACCAACTAACTAACTGATGGAGGCAGCAGTTGACCAACTGCTCATGTGTTCTGTGAGGCAAAATCTCTGTTTTTGTGAATGGAGTCTGGTAGCTCTGAAGAGGTTAGTGTGGCTCTGCTCTACAGCATCTAATTTAGTAACTTTAGTTCCTGGTTACTTTGAAAAAATAGAATTAAATAAATAATATAATAATACAATGAAGATACAACTTTATTGACCACAGCAGAGAAATGTACAAGCTGCCCAGCAAATAAAAGTCATAAAGAAATTAAAGTGATGAGAACATTAATGATCCTGATGAAAATCCAACAATATAATATATTTCATTCTGAAATGGGCCATTCTGCATGATGAGTACTGTAAGAACATTGTGATGCTGATACTTTTGTACATGTAATGACTTTTACTGTTGACAGGGAGCTGAAGGCATTCTCTCTGCACCAGACTCCATTCACAAAACAGTCGTTTTATCTCACAGGACACAGGAGCTGCTGGTCTGTTGCTGCCCGTCAGTTGGTGTGTTTGTGTTACTGTGCGACTGCGGTGATGACGACTTCTGAAACACTACAGAGCAGGTACCACCTGTGCTTGTTAGAGGTGGGATAAGGGTCCAACATCAGGACGACCACCTCAGGGTTCCCTTCAGTTTCAGAGGAAACGCTGCTGCTGCGGTTTGTTTCGGGCTGCGACAGCACAGCACACAGAGGCAGAGACAGAATCAGTTCAGAGCGAACAGATTCCCCTCTGCTCCGTCTGAGGACACAGAGGACTGGAGCCATTCATCTCCATGAAACTCATTGAAAGCGTCCACATGAGAGTTACACAGTCAGAGATACTCCACTGACCCCCCCGCCTCCCAGGGTCAGCAGCTCTCTTCTGCAAGGTAGAATTATGGTTTTTGTCAATGGACTTTGGTGCCATTTAATCTAGCAAAGAAAAAGTGAGAAGGCCTCAGTTCCCCATCAGAGAGGGCTGTCTGTTGCTTTCTCTTTGCTCATTTCAAAGCCACCAGACTTCATCGATAAAAACCATAATTTTACCTCACAGAACCAGGGAGTTGGCTGCGCTACCGCTGCCTCCATCAATGACCGAACATGTTAGTGTGCATCGGAACGAGTGAAGAGAAAGGACTGGCCCTATAAACTAATACCTCAGTGTCAAACCTGAACGTTAGAATTTGTGTGTATTAGTATGTGAATTTTGAAAACACCTCACAGTGATACTTGGACACCTCATCAGTGATAAACCCGGGGTCTCAGAGTGTTTCGGGTCTTTAATCATCAGACACCCTCACCCGGGCGACCCAACCGGGGGTGATCAGACCCCGGCTTGTGTCCAAGTAGCGCACCACGGATCCCCCCTACGGATCCACAGCCACCGGGAGGCCTTTTCCGCGGCCTCGAGGATGTTCTTGGTGGCTTTCCTCGACTGCAGTCCTCTAACTCCAAGGAGTTTGAACACTCGCTGTAGTGAGTGACCTGCGAAACCTCTGCACCCGATTTCGACTGGTTCACAACGGGCTTTCCAGCCATTGCTACGGCACTCTGGTGAGCTCCGAGTATTAATTAACTAATTAGTTAAATTATTTTCCAGTAACTAACTAGGCTGCCCTGTATGTCATCAGTAGTAGTTTATTTGCACAGTAGAAAAGTAGAAAATTCACAATGCAGCTGAAAGAATCCCATTTCTGTTTCCCTGTCTTCCATGTGACACAGATCTGGTGTTTTCTTATCAGTGAGCAGCGAAAATCTGCATCGAGTCACATGTCTTCCCAGTTCCTATCTGGACCACAAGGACGTGAGGTCCAAAACCAGATCCCGAGGCATGTGTGACCTACATGCAACTTACATCTGAACATCAGGATTTGTCTGCATCGCCTCCCTCTGACCACAGGAGCGACGGGTGGAGCTACAAACACATGTGACTCCTCATCTGAATATGAGTTTACACATGCATGTCCATTCAGCATGATTCTGAAATCGATAATAATTATAATAATAACGTGATCCTTTGGGACAACTGCACCTGATCACAGTAGGTCCACTAAAAGAGCTTGTTTGATCCACTGACAGGCTCAGAGTGTTATTCTAAGTGTGTGACAGCATCATGGAAAGGATCCCTACAGAGAGAGACCTGGAAGATCCTTTTGGTTTAACCACAAACAGCACACACACCAGACTACATTCACTAAAACAGGGATTTTAGCCAGCGTCTTCTGCGACACTGTGCAGCTGATGGTCAGCACATCTTAGAGCACAAACTCCTCCAGCAGAGACGGAGGTCTGACCCTGAACTACACAGAGGGGCCGGTTCACAGCCCCAGGTCCTCAGGGGGGCCCTGCTGGCCCTTAGAAAACAAAAAGATAAGATAAGAACCATATAAAAACCCTTCATTTTGAATCATTTTTTCTCTTCTCCCGTCTGGTTTTAAATTCATCTTAGTTGTTGCTTCTGTTCGGCCTCACTTAGGATCCTCTTCAGCTTTGGCTGTCGAAGCACTTTGTAAACTCTGTTTTTAAGGTGCCACACAAATAAAGTTATTATAATAACAGACAGATGTTGATTGTCCCGCTGTTATTGCTGCTCTGTAGCGTTCAGTTCCTCTGTCCCAGCATTTCACTCAGAGGGCAGTGCTTGGCTTCATCAGATTTAATCTGGGTTGGAAGGTTGTTTACAGGTTTCCTTCCTGCTCTCCTCACAGCGGATCACCACTAGAAGTCCGATGGAGGACTGCTGGTTCCTCTGGAGGTCTGGACTTCCTTGGAGCACGGTCGATCTGAGCAGAGCTGGTCCTTCAGTCTGGAGCTGATCCACGGCAGGTGACGGCAGACGCACGTCTCCGGCCTCCTGGTAGACGAACCATGTTCTCAAACAACCAATCAGAAGCTGCCGCGGGTCAGGTGACACTCCTCCCTCTCAGAGTTGGACCGCTGACGTCACCTCCCCCGTTCTGGGCTGATCAGCTGATCTCCGAGGTCCTCACGGCTGCAGACATCAGATTTTACACACAGCTGCCTCCCTCTCTGCCTAAAACGTTGTCCAGTCGAGGCCAGAAAACCGACCATCCTTCAAAAACCTCCATATTATCACTCAATCACTCTGTTGTGTCAGAAGTCTCTAATATTTTCCCTCATTTGGACGCTCTGCTGCAGGACGTGTGCATGAAGGCAACATGAACAAACATGGCGGAGAGCGAAGGGGACCAGGAGGACCAGGACAGCACCAGGAGCTCAGACCTGACCCGACCTAACCAGAACACCAGACTCTGAACAGAGCTGCAGAGCCTTAAAGAGCAGCCGAGCGCTCACGGCAGAGCCCAGACCGACAATGTGGTCGTCTCATATTTCTACACTGAAGCTACAGAAACGGCCCTGAGACAACCTGTCAACCTGTACAGAGCATCAACAGGTGGATTCTGGGAAATGCAGTGCAGAAACATCACAGCAATAGGCCCACACACACAGCTTTATCTGTGAGATAAAATTACTGTTTTTGTCAGTGGACATTGCTGTCAGACAGCCCTCACTGACGGGGAACTGACTTTGCTCATGTCAAAACTACCAGACTCCATTGACCAAAACAGTTATTTTACCTCACAAAACACAGGAGTTGGCTGTGCTACGCTGCCTCCATCAATGACCCAACATGTTAGTTTGGATCTGTACTAACCCTTTAAAGCAGTGAAGTCACACAGTAACACAGACAAACTAACTGGGGGAGGCACCGACACACCAGTAACTCCTGTGTTCAGCAAGGTAAAATTACTGCTTTTGTCAATGGAGTCTTGAATAGAGCGAAGAAAGGTTCAGTTCCTCATCAGGTAGGTCAGTCCCACAGCGAGGAAAAGCAGCAACAATATTCTAAATGCAGCGTCCACTTAAAGTTATTGATATGGATGTCCATAGCAGTACATTGAAGGACCTCAGGTAACACGGACTGTCCCTTTACCTTTCACTCCATCTCCTGTTGCCATGGAGACACAAACAGCAACTTTGTGCAGTTTGTCAATCAAGCAGTCGGTATTAACTACGGTTAATGAACACGACCACGTCACTTAAATATTTAACGCACTTTCTTTCTTTTATTCAGGAGAAGCTCATACAGTTACTGCATACGTCCACATGATAACACCGGAGGACAGACGAGTGTTACTGAGTGTATTTACTACGTCTGTCTGCAGTGTCAGGTCACTTTAACCTGTATTATATCACATCAGTGTCTGAGTGCAGATCTTCTCTCTACTTATATTTACACTCTACATTTTACTTCTAAGCAGTAAAAATCACCTTTTCCAAGGTGAAATCCACGCTGTCAGTGAGCGTACACCCTCTGTTCATGGCGCCGTTTTATTGACTGTTATTTTCCCAACATGTGGACTTCCTGCTCTCCTTTAAAACCCACTCCGAAAAACAAAATAATGATAGCAGTAAAATCTAAGTGAAAAGGAAGCATGCGGCGCGTTCCTCCAATCTTTGTGCCAGCTTGTTTTATCCCATCACACCTGTCACCTATGAATATTGATGCTGTTTTCAGAAATGAAACAACCGTCTGCTGCTCACTCATTTCACAGCCCACACACACACAGGATGGTGTTCTCCATTACTTCCTGTTTACAGACGCCTTAAACATCCTCTAATATAACAGCTACTCACACCATGTGATTGTTCAACATTTCTATACGCCGATTCAGGCTGCAACTGAAGCCTGAATCCCACCAGGAGCGTCTGCGTCACGTTTCAGCTGCATCACCACCGCATCAGGCAGCTCAGAGCAGAGGAGGCGGCAGGAAGTCAGACAGACAAACGGCAAAGAGAATCAGCTCAGTTTTCAAAATAAAAGCCCCCGTGCAGACTGTCAGTGGTATATTCCAGCAGCACATCAGTATTATTCTCTAATGGGGGGGCACCAGGCCAGACGTCAGCCGCTCAGAGGGTTTTTAACACCATGACGACCAGAGGTTCATCTGGGATGTGGAGAAACACTTTAGCTGTTGTCGAAGTATTGGGGGCCCAGGCTGCGACGCCACCACGCTCTTATATCAATCAGATAAACCACTCATCACCTGCAAACCTCAGCCTGTGCAGCACCTCCTCGTGACACATTTTCCCTTTTTCCTCCTCAAGCCGAGCATCCAGCCGACCCAGTCCACCGCTGCTGCGGCGACTTTGACACATTTAGACTGTTGTGAGCTATATTTAAGGTCACATCTGAATCCCGCTTCTTCCACGCACTGGATCCCATCGGCACCCTGAAACCAGCGGCCAGGTTTCAACTTTGCCACAGACAGACTCACAGCTCCCAGAGAAGACCTACATACAGGCCAGACATCCTCAAGCAGCCATACTTCTGGCCTCCCACCTGACTGACTCATTAGTCACTCAGACAACAGTAAAAAAATAGCAAAAAATACCAGTAAACAACTTCAAACAATCCAGCGATTACAAAAACAGCTATATATTCATTTTCTGCCAATCACCATATCAACTAATCAATCATTTCACCTTAACAGATTTTAGTGGTCAACTGGATATGAATATGAAAGCAAGTAAGATCAAACTGCAGCCCTCAAAATGGAAAAACCTCACCGTGTACCCCACAGTCTGTTGGAGGGGAACTCTAGGGTTTTTAAACCTGGGCCCCAGTTGTCCATATCCTGATGTCTAAATCAGAGGTAGGTACAAAATCTGTCAGAATTGATCCAGTAGATCACCTTGGCTGGCATCCTGTGGATCTGTAAGATCCTTTTGGTTTCACCACAAGCAGACGCTCTCTTTAAACACACCAGACTCCATTGACAAAAACAGTAATTTTACCTCCCGTACATTGTTTTTGCAGCGACAAGTGCTGCCTCGATCTATGAGACTACCATAGAACGGCTGTTTGTGGTTAAACCAAAAGGATCCAGGTCTCTCTCTGTAGGGATCCTTTCCATAGTCGACCTACTGTGATCAGGTGCAGTTGTCCCAAAGGATCACGTTGCAGCCATTGCAGCCCGTTTGGTGTCTGCTGGCTGAGGTGATCTACTGGACCAGTTCCAACACTTTTACTACCTACCAGTCACTCAGACACCAGGATGTGGACACAGAGGACCAGGGGGAGAAACAGCAGAGGGACTCCATAACCAAAGTAAAGCACTAATGTTCGACAGCTTGTATAAAGGAGCAGTGCAGGACGTATTTGAACAGATCAGCACAATGTTAACTGCCACACTTTCAGACTTTTCTTTTATTGTAAAGCTCCAGCTGCCTTCTTTCAACTCCAGCTGACTGAGAGGCTGGTCGACACTAAACGAGACACCAGACTGAGCTTCACCCCGTCTGCAGAAAACAGATTTCGTCTTCCGTCTCCTCTCCAGAAGTGACAAACACAAGATAAAACAACACACACACATACACACACACACAGACAGACACACACCTCCTTCCTCTCTGCAGAGACTGTGCGTCTTCTCCCGTCTCATCCCGCCGGTAGAAAGCCACTGAGCTCTCGCTGTGGCGGCTGAAACACGGCGTGTGAACTCTGAGTGCTGTTACAGTATTTCTGGTTATGGGAGATCAGATTTTTCTCACAGCCCTCTGTCGCCTCCAGCAGCTCCACACTGAACCTGTGAGCCTGTAATCAAAGGACGCTGCCGATTAGTTTTACCATCAGGTGCCTAAAAACAGAGAATAAAAACCTTTTGTGATGTTTTAGTTTTATGTCCTACAAACTGGGAGTTTGCAGAACGTCTTATGTCTGTAAAGCACTCTGTAAACATAGTTTATGTGCCATGTAGATAAGAATTATTATTATCTAAACCTTTGCAGCTTCATACAATCAGACTGTATCACCCGAGCTATGATTAAAGCAATTTTAGGCAAACTAGAGCAGCTACTTAATTTTCTGGTTGATTTAACATAACATTTTGACTCAACACTGAACTGTCGATACAGGCTGGGCTGACGTTTGAACAGACCTGGGACAGCAACCACAGAAACCAGAGGGTGGTATCATATTCCTTTAGTTATTGGTTTGGATCAGAACCACGAGTACTGCAAGGTGGGACGATAAAGTTATACATAAATTAGTCATTGTTTCATAGTGCCCACACCACAGTTTTTAAACCTGGGCATCATTTCAAGTATTTTGACTTCAAAATGACTAGTAGGTACACAAAGTTTTGGGATTGGTCCAGGAGATCACCTCAGAGCCTTCTTGTTTAACTACAAACTGCTCTCCTCAAAGCAACCAGACTCCATTGACAAAAGCAGTCATTTTACCTGCCAGGACACAGGAGCTGCTGGTCTAGGTGCAGTGACTTTGGTGTTTTAAAGGTTAAGTTTGGATCTGAGCAAACTCTTTATTAGACCAAAGTCACACAGAAACACAGACACACTAACTGACAGAGGCAGCAGCAGAGCAGCAGCTCCTGTGTTCTGTTCTCTAAAATCCCTGTTTTAGTGAATGTAGTCTGGTGTGTGTGCAGAGAGCGATCTAACGGTTAAACCAAAATATCCTGGTTCTATCTGTCCAGGATATGGACAGATAGAACCAGGGTTTGTGTCAGGATTCTAAAGTTTAAGTAAAATCAAAATTATCTGCAACATGTGATTATCACAAGGAGACTTTAGAAGGCAGGCTTTGAACTTCAAAATTAGGTATTAGTGATGAAATATAAACAAGAATACTCCTATTGTCATCAAGGCAAAATCCCACCAGGAGCGTCTGCGTCACGGCCGTTGGAGCTGATGGCGTCCGCTCTAGCAAACCCTTCAAACCCCACCAGAGGCGTCTCGGCGCTCCGCTAAAGATTCGCTCCTGGTCCGTTTCTGACGGCCGCGTTTTTAACAACATGGACGACCAGAGGTTCATCTTGGATGTGGAGAAACACTCTGACTTTGACTTTAGCTGCTGTCTGTAGCTGCAGCACAACAAAGCAGGAAGTACATCCAAGAAACACATTTAAAGCAGCAGAAGAAGAAAGGCAGCCGGTTTGATCCTGTTAGAAACACATTTAAAGCAGCAGAAGAAGAAACGCTTGATCCCGTTAGAAGCTCCAACATCAGTTTAACAACCAAACCAGCTAAATGTGAGCAGGAACACTGATCAGCAGGAGAAACTCTCAATCCCAGTGGACGGAGTAAAACCGGACTGCCGCCGGAACGCCATGCAGACAAGCCTGGTGGGATTTCTGGGTAAAGGTGTGGGTAAAGGTGTGCTGTCACAGAGACGTCACATGTTCGATGCCAACACAGTCAGGTGTTTAACTCTATAATCTCAGAGTTTCCTCAACAAACAGCAGCTGCCATCATGTATTCACGCTGACCATAACGCTGCAGGTCGTTCCTTTGATTAACACGCTCATTTCTGTCTCCACACCGGCTTCACCGTGGACTGAGAACGGGGTCAAAGTTGATCTTCCTTGCCCAGGTAGCTCCTCTTGATGATGGAGTCCAAGCATGCAGGGAAAAGCAGCACAAAGAGCGAACAAACTCAGATTAGAGTCAGTCAGCCACACAACACGTTGTCCACAACAGGACCAACGGCGTGCCGGGCCAGGCGCTCCACCCGGGGTCGGCCACGTCCCGGCACCCTGGGAGCGCTCTCAGTAACACACCAACGAGGTCGTCCAGCCCCACTTCAGTCATGCATTCATTCCCTGACGGTTGGATTATTTTATCAGCCTTTTAACGGGTACAAATCACAAATCAACCAATGGACTCTGATTTTAATGACCTGACGCCGGCTGGCCGTTTCTTTTAGGCTGACTGTCAGATTTTAAATCTGATAAATGTTTACCTGGCCTGGCCCCAGAGCGAGGACCTGCTGACTGGCCCCACTTGAAGCCTGGAGACCGAAGGTGGCCAAACGCCTGCTGTCAGGGCCCCTCGTTATTCTAAGTGTGTGACAGCATCATGGAAAGGATCCCTACAGAGAGAGACCTGGAAGATCCTTTTGGTTTAACCACAAACAGCACACACACCAGACTACATTCACTAAAACAGGGGTTTTAGAGCGGCTGGTCTGCTGCTGCCTCCATCAGTCAGAGTGTTTGTGTTACTGTGAGACTTTAAAGGGTCAGTTCAGATCCAAAACAATATTACTGTAACACACAACAACACAGACACACTGACTGATGGAGGCAGCAGCAGACCAGCAGCTCCTGTGTTCTCTGAGCTAAAATTCCTGTTTTTGTGGATGTAGTCTGGTGTGTATAAGGGCAGTAGTATATAATAGCTGTTTGTAGTTTTGATTTCCAAATTATGGCCCACATTTTAAAATACAAAGGTCACCTTTTAGCCATGGGGTCTATGTCCTCATGAGACAGGTAAGAAGAAATCAATTACAAACTTATGTACACATTATTGTGCCCTGCAGGTACACAGGATGTGAGGACGGCATCATCCTGACAGGTGAGGACAACACATCCTCCAGTCTGAACACGAAGAGGAAACCTATTCAGCTCATTTTCCATATTCACTATTTAAGTAATTATCCTTTAAATCAGTGCACAGTGGTCAGCTATTGGCACACCCTTTGTCTGCTCTGCCCAGGGGGTCCATGTTCACCTGGCCAGGTGAAAGCCTGCATGTGGACAGACTTCATGATTCACCTTACTGGCATGAGTCATTATCCCCCCTCCACACACACACACACACACATACATACACACCTGGCTGTTATGGCTACACATGTCAGAAGCTAACGGGCTAGCAGACCTAGCTCCCCCTCTTCTTCTCTGTGGAGGTTTTGGCTAGCAGACGCAGGGGCTAACGCTCTGCTAGCTTCAATGCTGCACCGGATTGCCACAAGTTGGAGGAGCTAGCCGGGAGGGAAACCAGGAGAAGTTCCCGGCGAGAGAAACGGCGACTCGATGTGGATGAAAACCCCGAAACACCCAGAGCACACCCGGCCGGAGGGACGGAGACACTGTGTCCTATTTCACGTTAGCCCCGCTGCTACCGAGCTAGCTCTCCCCGCTAGCCGTGTAATGTCACTGCATCGCTGTTGTAAATACATTATAAGAGCAGCCCTCTCCTTTACACGTGTGGACAGCCGCTAAAACTCCTTCTCGGGCACATCTCGGCTCGGAAAAACCCTCCCCGGCGGACGGCTCACCTGCTCCGGACACCGGACACACGCTCTCACCGGCGACACATCCGAAAAACACTGGCGCTTTTTATTTCCAAGGACACAAAATCGCCATGACAGTTTAGAAAAATGCATAAAAAATTAGCAGGCAGGGGAGGGAGGGAGGGGAGAGAGGAGAGGAGAGATGGGGAGGAGAGGGGAGGGGAGGAGAGGAGGGGGAGGGATGAAGAGAGGAGGAGGAGGAGGAGGAGGAGGAGGAGTGGAAGTCCATGCAATATCTATTTAATCCACATAAAGCAGGCAGAGTGTGTTCAGTGTGGATGCAGGACACACACACACACACACACACACTCACACACACACACTCACACACACACACTCACACACTCTCACACACTCTCACACACACACACACACACACTCACACACACTCACACACACACACTCTCACACACTCACACTCACACACACACACACACACACACACACTCACTCTCTCTCACACACACACACTCACACACACACACACACACTCTCACACACACACACACACACACTCTCTCTCACACACACACACTCTCACACACACACACACTCTCTCACACACACACACTCTTACACACACACACACACACTCTTACACACACACACACACACACACACACACACACTCACACACACACACACACACACTCACACACACACACACACACACTCTTACACACACACACACACTCTTACACACACTCTTCGGGGTCTGCTCTTACCTAAAATGGCCACTGCAGCAGCCAAAACACTCTCCTCTTTGTATTTGGTGAAGTTTATCGGCGGCGGCCCGCTGAGCGGACAGCCTAACTTGCCCGCCTGCTCCCGCACTGCTCGCGCTCCCATTGGCTGCAGCCTGGCGCAGCTGGCCGCGTGCACGTTCCCATTGGCGGCGCAGCTGTCACGCAGGGCGGAGCGGAGGCGGAGCGGGTTTGTGTGAGAGCTGCGGCGCTGCTCCGGGCGGCACCTTTGTGTGCGGAGAGCTGCGGGGTGGTCCTTCAGCCGGAGACCCGCTCTGCCTGTCTGTCTGCCTGTAGACCTGTCTGTCTGCCTGTATAACTGACTGACTGACTGACTGACTGCCTGTGTCGTGGCGGGGGGGGGGGGGTCCTTACCGCAGGCTTGCAGGGGGGAGATCCGTGAGGGTCCGTGGGGGGGAAGCTTCCCAGCGCACCGCCCGGCTGGCTGCTGCTGTCATTGAAGGAAGGAGACAAAAAAACAACAACAGGGGGGCGTTCAGCTCTCAGCCCCCCCGATGCAACACGGCGAAGGGGTTTCCATTCCTCCTCACTGGCCGCATCCACCAATCACGTGTCCCCGCGCTGCTCCATCATCACCGGGTCTGAGCCGGAAGCTCGCGGACTCACTCCACGTCTTTTGCGGATCAGGTTGCGTCTCCCGGATGTGCTGCTGCTTTTTGCGGGATTTTAAACAGAGCTGCGGCGGTTTTCCTCTCGTGTCTGCTCACCTGGAGGCTGCAGCTTCCTGCCTCACCTGCAGCTCGACCTGTTAAAGGCGCACTGACACTTTGAGTGTTTGCTCTTGTTTAAGGACAGATGCTAATCACCTCTATTTATTGTTCCTTATGCCCTTCTAACAAACACCCCCCCACCTTTAACCTGGGGGGGGGGCACTCAGATCTTAAAGCAGTCTGGATTTTAGAATATTTTCACTGCTTTATATTACTGTCAGACCTTTCTAACTCACTCTGTGCTCACTTCAAAGCTGCCAGACTCCATTGGCAAAAACAGCAATTTTCCCCTTACAAAATACAGGAGTTAGCAGTTCTGTCACTGTCTCAATCAACAAGCTAGCGCGTTAAATCGGATCTGAACCGACTCTTTAAAACACCAAAGTCACACAATACCACAAACACACTACCTGATGGAGGCAGCAGCAGACCAGCAGCTCCTGTGCTGAAAGAGCTAAAATCACTGTTTTTGTGAATGTAGTCTGGTGGCTTTCAAGAGAGCGAAGAGAAAGGCTTCAGTTCCCCATTAAAAGTAAAAGTCATTCATTTAAATGTTTTAGTCTGTAAAGGCATCACAATATACTTACAGTACTTATTATGCAGAATGGCCCATTTCAGAATAAAATATATATCTTTTTATTCTGATCCTTATCATTGATGTTTTCATCACTGATGTCACAGCTGGAGCAGCTTTTCATTTCTTTAGAAACATTATCTGCTGTGAATTTCCCTCCTGGGATCTAAAAAGATTTATCTTCATCCATTATTTTACTTTATAATTCATTTGTTTATTGTAATTTTGTATTAGGCTGAATCTTCAAAGTAACCACTAAGTAAAGTTTGGCCTGTCAAATAACTGTAGTGCAGTAAAAAGTACAATATTTGCCTCTGAATTCTCCACTCAGGTACTTTGGCCCTCTGTCTAAGTCCAAGTTCACCACAAAGTGACACTGGATCCATGTGAGAAAATAAATGATTTAAATAAGTCAATGATGTGAAGTCTGTGTGCGGATGTTTACTAAATGTGCTTAGAGTCTGAGCAGTAACAGTCCTGGTCTGGTCCCTCTGACCGATTTATCATTATTATTAGTAGTATTAATATGTGGGGCATGATCAGACAGGGGGCCCAGTCTGGGGCGGTCGGGCCCCTCCGGAGGTCCCCCATGTGAGGGGCCGTCACATGATTCATGGGAGTTATTGAGATGAAAGCGTGTGAGAAGTTTTCAGAGTTCCAGTAATCTATAGAAAGCTCTGGGTTGACCTTTAGTAATGTCTTTAGCGGGTCATCAATCTGAATGTCAGGGTTCATTATCCTCCTCTGATGTGTGCCGGAGTTCACGTATGAAGAAGCGTAACATGGAAATACTCAAAGCGAGTACAGTAGTGGAGTGGTGACGTTTTAAAGAAGTAATTAACATTAGATTACCCAGCAGGAGTTTGGTTGGCAGGATGTGATGATAACACTGACAAGTCAGGGAGAAAGTCCTGCTAATATTTCACTGCAGAGAACAGCATGTTCTACAGCTGAAGTTAAACACTAAACTCCAGGTTATTAAGAGCATCTTATTAACCCTGAGGCTGAAAACTGTCCCGCTGTATCCACGCTGTAACGTGTGAAAAAACTGTTTTTAGGAAAAGATGGTAGTTTGTGTTAAAGTCACATAAATAAATGCTTCATAAAGGCCTGGTGCAGCAGCTGAGGGACGTAAAGCTCCTCTGACTACCTGAGGACTTTATGGAGGTGTGAGCCGGAGCAGAGGATGAACTTCCTGCTGATCCAGTTCTACTCTGCAGCAGTCATCCAGTCTGCTCTCTGCACCTCCATCACCGTCTGGTTTGGATCCCCCCCCCCCCAGCAGGACAGGAACAGACTACAACAGACTGTCAGGACTGCAGGGACAATCATCGGTGCCAACCTGCCCTCCATCCAGGACTTAGACACATCCAGAGTCAGGAAACAGGCAGGAGCCATCACACCCTGGACACAACCTGCCTGAGTGTCTTTAAACTCACTTCCTGTTAACTCGTCTGACTGTTTACACTCTTTAAACAGGAACCTGGTCAGCAGAGAGAACCTCTTTATCAAAACACAACTACGACGCAGCTTCTCCTGTGTTAAACCATCTAAACTTAAAAACTATTTCAGTGATTCAGAGATGGTTTTCTTGCTAACAGAGCTGTGTCCATGGCAATGGCCTGTTATACAGATATAACAGACTGACCAATCAGAATCAAGTGTTCAATAACGGCGCTTAATAATCATCTAATTATCTAATATTGCAGCGTAAAAGCTTTACTTCACCGCCGAGCTGCCAAAGTTTAATCATCTTAAATTTGGATTCTACATTCAGTTTGCTGTTTTTCCACAGTGGGCTGAGGCTGAGCTCAAACACGTGCAGCCGTCAGTGAGATCTGATCTGATCGGTTGTTTTTGATCATTCACTTTGATCGTATTTTGTTTCGCCGGTGATGTGTTCACTTTCATTATGTTCTTGTTGAGTGTGTTTAGTTTTTGTGTAGCTGTTTTTTCGTGTTGTTTTGTTGTGAGTTGGGTCACATGTGACCACCTGATGCTGTACAGGTAGGCAGGCAGGTGTAGGACCAGCATGCACCTGGACAGACCTGTGGTTCATTTATCAGTGTGACAGCAGGAGGCAGGACATTCGTGTTCTTCTATATGCTGTTTTGGTGAAATAAACCATATGACACAGTTAGAAGTTTGAGTGGACGGTGGACTTACCCACAATGCACCAGGACAGGAGGGTCTTGCAGTGTGTGAACACGCTGAATGGTATTTTTGGTGTGATAACCGGCCTGTGTGGGCGGTGCAGACTGAAACGACCACAAGCTGGAATAACTGTGGCGCAACAGGCCGGATCTGATGTTTGTTCTGAGTCAGACGAGTTCACACCGACACGTGTGCAACAAATCTCCTCCTTCACATGACGGACAGACGCGGTCAGCAACACACACATCAACACAACACGCAACAAAGGACACAACCGCTCTCCAATAGAGGATCTGATGATCTCCACTAGTGAAATCAGTTTGTCAACCAGTTTAATGACAGTTGGAAGAACTGAGTCACTTTGTTGTTGTTGATAAGTGTTAAGAAAACTGGTGTTTAATGAAAGAGCTTCAAACGCTCAACTCTTACATCTCAAGGTTAAAGGGTCACTCCACTGTTTCTCCCCCTGGTCCTCTCTGTCCACATCCTGGTGTCTGAGTGACTGGTAGGTAGTAAAAGTGTTGGAACGGGTCCAGTAGATCACCTCAGCCAGAACTGGTCCAGTAGATCACCTCAGCCAGCAGACACCAAACGGGCTGCAATGGCTGCAACGTGATCCTTTGGGACAACTGCACCTGATCACAGTAGGTCCACTAAAAGAGCTTGTTTGATCCACTGACAGGCTCAGAGTGTTATTCTAAGTGTGTGACAGCATCATGGAAAGGATCCCTACAGAGAGAGACCTGGAAGATCCTTTTGGTTTAACCACAAACAGCACACACACCAGACTACATTCACTAAAACAGGGATTTTAGAGAACAGAACAGAGGAGCTGTTGGTGTGCTGCTGCCTCCATCAGTCAGTGTGTCTGTGTTACTGTGCGACTTTGGTGTTTTAAAGGGTTAGTTCAGATCCAAACTAAAGTATTAAGACACCAATGTCACAGTAACTAGACCAGCAGCTCCTGTGTCCTGTGAGCTAAAATCCCTTTTTTTGTGAATGTAGTCTGGTGTGTCTGTAGAGAGCGACATAACGGATGTTTGTGGATATTCCAGGTCTCTCTCTGGACCAGTTCCAACACGTTTTGCACCTCATTTAGTCATTTTGTCATTTAGACACCAGCATAGCTACAGATAGGAGTTTTTATTATTATTATTGCGACAGAACAGACTTTTTTAGAAATCTTACTTCATCCAAGTCAACATGGAGTACGCTCACATATTTACACCTAAATCAGGGATGTGATTTGCTGTGTGAGTGAAGTGCATTTAAAACCAGAGCTAATCGCTGAGAGGTGCAGTCACATGTCTCAGGCAGACGAGCATCCATGCATACATGATTAGATGTTTACCTGACTCTGTCTATCCTGCATTTTCTAAACTGGGGGGGCAGAGAGGCGAGAGCAGCGCTGCATCACGCATGTACAAACTGGGATTTCTGCTCCGGCTGCATGTGGACGTGAATATCAAACACTGTGATGCTGCCTTCACGCCTCTGCTGCTGTAGTTGGTATTGACAATAGAAGGCATCAGAAAAGCTCCTCATCCTGCGACTATCCCTCACGCATACTGAGAAACCTCTGCAGCCCATCATTTATTAAAGGTTTTACACAGAGCTGAGCACACATATAGGGAAAGTCTGTGAGAGGGCCACAAGTTTTGAATTTTACAGATACAGTTTACCACACACTAACCTAACCACATTACATACAGTAATGTGTTAAAATCACATATTTATATTGATATGAAGAGAGTTATTGGCCAGTTATATCAATATAATAATTTGATCATTTAAAGGGACAAACAGACCTTTCTGATGGGGGAACTGAAGCTGTTCTCTCTTTTCCATTGCTTTCTTCAAACCCACCAGACTCCATTCACAAAAATAGCAATTTTAGCTGCAGAAATACAGGAGTTTGCTGTGGTACCACTCTATTGATCAATTAATTATCATATTAGTTTGGATCAGAAATAATCATTTGAAGCACCAAAGTCACACAAAAACACAAATATACTAACTGGTGAATGCAGCAGTAGACCAACAAATAAATCAACAAATATTTAAGTGGGAGTCAATGGTTTCAGTGTAAAGTGCCGATTAAGAGGAACATGTAACACAGCAGTGATCAATACAAGATAATCATCATCATCTTCATCACCTTCATCATCAGCTTCATCATCATCATGACCTTCATCACCATTCTTATTAGTTGTGTGAAGTGAGGAAGAGGAGCAGGTCTCTGTGTTCAGTACTGCAGCTGAGGAAGAGTTAAATTATTCTGCATCTGTTCCCCTCGTCTCCTCTTCCTCTTCCTCTTCCTCTTCCGAAGGTTTCATTTGAGTCCCCAGAAACATTTCTGGAGACTTTTTGTCCACATGAGGGCGCTGGTTGGTGTTTCTACTGGTTAACGAATGGAACTGGACCAACCTAACCTGCGTGTCTTTGGATTGTGGGAGGAACCCGGAGAGAACCGACTCTAGCACGGGGAGAACATGCAGACTCCACACAGAAAGACCCCGGGTTCAAACCGGGAGTCGAACCAGGTGAACCTTCTTGCTGTGAGGCAACAGTGCTGACCACCGCACCTTGAAACAACAGACGAGTCAAATAAAACCCCATGAAGGCAGCCTCTGATGACAGAGCCTTTACCCCCCCACATGGACAGGAGTGTCTCATTCAGGACTGATCAGGTGTGGAGGACCTGGGCGGAGCTACAGGAGAGGAAAAGGGACAAACACCTGTAACACCTGGAGGGAGAAATGTCCTTCAGGAGTAAGAGGCGACGGTTTCCAAACAGAGCCAGGACGCCATGCTCGCCGCTCGCTACCTCAGTCTCCCTTTGGCGGCCATGTTGGCTCCCCAGTCTGGTCCACGGCTGTTGCCATAGTAACTGATGCCGGTGTGATCCCGGGGGACACCGGGGGCGGCCGAAGGAGATGAAGGAAGGACGGCTCTGAGCCACTAATGAGCTGACGGAGCCTCAGACTGCTGGACTGAGCATCAGCTTAGTGTGTTTTCAGTCATTCGTGCTGCTGATGTCCAGAAGTCTGACACATAGATATGTACATCACATAAATAAAGATTGATTGGTTGAT
The DNA here is from genome assembly GCF_042242105.1 of Pempheris klunzingeri. Lineage (NCBI taxonomy): Eukaryota > Metazoa > Chordata > Actinopteri > Acropomatiformes > Pempheridae > Pempheris > Pempheris klunzingeri. The sequence goes on along the minus strand of NC_092013.1, from coordinate 228,835 downwards.
TGATTGATTGACACATGGACTGCAGGCGGCTCCAGCAGCGTCTTCTTTAAAACACTCAAACATGATCACTGACCTTCCTGTGGAGTTCTCCTGTTCTCCTCCTGTTTCTGTGGGTTCTCCTGTTCTCCTCCTGTTTCTGTGGGTTCTCCTGTTCTCCTCCTGTTTCTGTGGAGTTCTCCTGTTCTCCTCCTGTTTCTGTGGGTTCTCTCTGGTTCTCCTCCTGTTTCTGTGGGTTCTCCTGTTCTCCTCCTGTTTCTGTGGAGTTCTCCTGTTCTCCTCCTGTTTCTGTGGGTTCTCCTGATCTCCTCCTGTTTCTGTGGGTTCTCCTGTTCTCCTCCTGTTTCTGTGGGTTCTCTCTGGTTCTCCTCCTGTTTCTGTGGGTTCTCCTGTTCTCTTCCTGTTTCTGTGGAGTTCTCCTGTTCTCCTCCTGTTTCTGTGGAGTTCTCCTGTTCTCCTCCTGTTTCTGTGGAGTTCTCCTGTTCTCCTCCTGTTTCTGTGGGTTCTCTCCTGTTCTCCTCCTGTTTCTGTGGAGTTCTCCTGTTCTCCTCCTGTTTCTGTGGGTTCTCCTGTTCTCCTCCTGTTTCTGTGGGTTCTCCTGTTCACCTCCTGTTTCTGTGGGTTCTCTCTGGTTCTCCTCCTGTTTCTGTGGGTTCTCGCTGGTTCTCCTCCTGTTTCTGTGGAGTTCTCCTGTTCTCCTCCTGTCTCTGTGGGTTCTCCTGTTCTCCTCCTGTTTCTGTGGGTTCTCCTGTTCTCCTCCTGTTTCTGTGGAGTTCTCCTGTTCTCCTCCTGTTTCTGTGGGTTCTCGCTGGTTCTCCTCCTGTTTCTGTGGGTTCTCCTGTTCTCCTCCTGTTTCTGTGGAGTTCTCCTGTTCTCCTCCTGTTTCTGTGGAGTTCTCCTGTTCTCCTCCTGTTTCTGTGGGTCCTCTCTGGTTTTCCTCCTGTTTCTGTGGAGTTCTCCTGTTCTCCTCCTGTTTCTGTGGAGTTCTCCTGTTCTCCTCCTGTTTCTGTGGAGTTCTCCTGTTCTCCTCCTGTTTCTGTGGAGTTCTCCTGTTCTCCTCCTGTTTCTGTGGAGTTCTCCTGTTCACCTCCTGTTTCTGTGGGTTCTCTCTGGTTCTCCTCCTGTTTCTGTGGGTTCTCCTGTTCTCCTCCTGTTTCTGTGGAGTTCTCCTGTTCTCCTCCTGTTTCTGTGGAGTTCTCCTGTTCTCCTCCTGTTTCTGTGGGTTCTCTCTGGTTCTCCTCCTGTTTCTGTGGAGTTCTCCTGTTCTCCTCCTGTTTCTGTGGAGTTCTCCTGTTCTCCTCCTGTTTCTGTGGGTTCTCTCTGGTTCTCCTCCTGTTTCTGTGGGTTCTCCTGTTCTCCTCCTGTTTCTGTGGAGTTCTCCTGTTCTCCTCCTGTTTCTGTGGGTTCTCTCTGGTTCTCCAGCTTCCTCCCACAGTCACACACCTGCAGATTACCTGGAGACTCAGGTGTGAGTGTGAGGTGTCTGTGTGTCAGCCCTGTGATTGGCTGCTCAGCCCAGGTGACCCCCCCCTGAAGGATAAGCGGTACAGATGGATGATTATTACAGAACCAGCTGGTCAGCTGTTGACACCCAGTTCGCTCACAGGTCTGACTTCACTTCTATATTTCAGTTTTCAGAGGCAGGTTGGTACTTTGAAGTATATTGATTGATTGATTGATTGAAATAAAATAAGAAGGATCATTTGCCTTCTTATTGTTGTAATTCTTAACCAGAACAGGAAAAATGACAGTAATGATAAATACCTTCTTATCCCATCTGTTTCTCCTCTTCCTCATACCGTTGGTATGAGCCGTCACTCTGCTGCTTCTGTGGCTCCTCCATTTCAAACATCACACAAATATAGTGAACATGTTTCTCACACACTGAGCTGTAAATATCTCTTTTATAGACAGGGGGCGCCGTGCTACAGCGGGAGAGGACCTCCGTCTGTGCACATCAACAGTCAAAGAGTGGAAATACACTGGGAAAAAACAGGAAAGATACGGGAAAGACAGAGGAATCATGTGGTCCCCCCACACAGAACACTGAGTACCACACAGAACACTGAGGGGTTCTCCTGTTCTCTGGACCCATTAAGAGGTGTGTAATACAAGGACACACACACACAGTCAGCTGTTCCAGTGTGTGTGTGATGAGGCCTCCAGACACACAGGAAGCTCGTCTCTTCCCCCTTATCTCTGCCTGCCATGTGTGTGTGTGTGTGTGTGTGTGTGTGTGTGTGTGTGTGTGTGTGTGTGTGTGTGTGTGTGTGTGTGTGTGTGAGATATGAATGTGCCAGCTGAAGTAAATATCAGAGTAAACTTCTGCAGCCAACTGATGGTGTGTGTGGGTGTGTGTGGTATGTGCATTTGTATACAAACGTGTGTGTGTGTGTGTGTGTGTGTGTGTGTGTGATCTCTAAAGTATGACAGAAATATTTGTGTATTTTAAACGGTGTGTGTGTGTGTGTATCTCAGCAGATCCTTTATATCAGTCAATCTGACTAAACTACATGTTGTAACCACGGTAACAACACATGGATTCACATTATTTAATGACCAAAGCAGCCTGTTAAAGGGTCACTCCACTGTTTCTCCCCTGGTCCTCTGTGTCCACATCCTGGTGTCTGAATGACTGGTAGGTAGTAAAAGTGTTGGAACTGGTCCAGTAGATCACCTCAGCCAGCAGACACCAAACGGGCTGCAATGGCTGCAACGTGATCCTTTGGGACAACTGCACCTGATCACAGTAGGTCCACTAAAAGAGCTTGTTTGATCCACTGACAGGCTCAGAGTGTTATTCTAAGTGTGTGACAGCATCATGGAAAGGATCCCTACAGAGAGAGACCTGGAAGATCCTTTTGGTTTAACCACAAACAGCACACACACCAGACTACATTCACTAAAACAGGGATTTTAGAGAACAGAACACAGGAGTTGCTGGTGTGTCTATTGGTCACTTTGTTTGTGTTATTGTGTGACTTTGGTGTGTTAAAGGGTCAGTGTGGGTCTGAACTAGCAGACATTCAAATGAAAACATTACTTTGTCATTTTTTTCTGACAAAAGAAATCCTCTAAAAAGATTCCTGGATTCACACCACAAGCTAATCCCTTGATCATTGGTCTTTTAACTTTGCACCAAATGTCACTGAAGTTTGTTAAGATTTTGCGGTTTTCTGCTAATTCCTGAACAAACAACAAACCAAAGAAAAACACAACCTCAGCTCGTTAGAGGACGGCTGAACCAATCTGTCCCACATGACCCTTCAAACTGGTGTCAACGTCCCACATCACATCGAGACAATCTCACAAACACGACAACTATGACAGTGAAGTTCAACGGCTTCAGTCAGTGTGTGCAGTCTCAGGAGGTTTTTCACACAGCATCATGGGAACGCCTCTGGCCGGGCTGCTTTTAAAACCTCAGCGTGGTTTACTTTGTGCTGTCAGACATGTCCGCCTGATGTGTCCGTGAACGTCTGATGTGGGAACAATAATGACGGACAGATATTCACATTAACAGACAGCAAACAGCAGAATGACACAGGAGGACGCAGAGCATGAAGGAACGAAACAGAAAATACTTTTGACCAGCCAAGTCAATCTGTTGAAGGATCAGTTCACCCAACTTCTAAAAGTGCTTGTTTGATCCACTGACAGGCTCAGAGTGTTATTCTAAGTGTGTGACAGCATCATGGAAAGGATCCCTACAGAGAGACCTGGAAGATCCTTTTGGTTTAACCACAAACAGCACACACACCAGACTACATTCACTAAAGTTCAGATTCAACACAGTATTTGTGTATCACACAATAACACAAACTGATTCTGAACTGATGGAGGCAGCAGCAGACCAGCAGCTCCTGTGTCCTGTGAGGTAAAATGAGTGTTTTTCTCAATAGAGTCTGGTGTGTTTGAATAGCCTGATACAACAGCTGTTTCTGGTTAACCAAGAATAACAAACTGAGCCTGTCAGTGTTACAAACGAGCACTTTTAGTGGACCTATACTGGGGTGTTTTGCTTAGAAGAGTTGAGAGCTAAAGAGAGGCAGAGAAGAAGAGAGAGGAAGGAGGGTTAGGAGGATGAACAGCAAGAAAACGATGAGAGTTGACAAAAGGAAAATAGCAGCCGGTCAGAGGGGGAAGTGCTGAAAGAGGAGGAGAGAAACTCAAGGAGGAGGGGGGAGGCACAGCTGGGGACCTCGGGGAGGGAGGAAGAGGAGAGAGAGAGGGGGAGAGGGAGGGAGAGAGAGAGGGCGAGAAACAGGAGGGGAGCTCAGGCTCTGTGGTGTTTCAGCCTCTCTGACGTTGGAGCTGCAGCACTGAGCGCTATCAGGGCCGAGCAGGCAGCTGCCAAACCCACCGACACACACGCACACACACACTCAGAGCTCCCCGGGGGTGTCGGACATGACTCTGTGTCTGCTGTGGAGGACTCGCACTGACAGCTGGGACTGAGCGTCTCTTCGTCCACTCAGGTGAGTTTACAGCTTTTACCGCCGTTGGGCTTCGTTTTTCCTGCTGAATTCTGGGAGTTTGGTGTTTTTTGTGCTGAATTCTGGGAGTTTGGTGTTTTTCCTGCTGAATTCTGGGAGTTTGGTGTTTTTCTTGCTGAATTCTGGGAGTTTGGTGCCTCAGATTCTTTGGTCCAGGATATGGACGGAGGTCTGGGGTGATGGGGGCTGCTATGAGGCTCCTGGGGGGGGTCTAAACTGTTGCCCCTCTGACTGATGGTGTTTGGATCAACTTTATCTAAGCACTTCCACATGTTGTGCTGTCTGTCGTTGCCGTGGAAACATGAAGGGTAGTTTCCGTAGTGACTGTGTGAAGTTCCTGAGGTCTGCTGGCATGGTCACATCCGGGGGGGGCGCTGCTGAGCCTCTCTGAACGTCCTGTGAGCTGCAGGCTGTGTTTTTATGAGACGTGTCTGACTCGTGTGTTTGTTTCCTCCTGTTTACATGTGATGTGTGTGTCGTCATGTGTGTCGTCATGTGTGTGTCGTCGTGTGTGTGTTGTCATGTGTGTGTCGTCATGCATGTCGTCGTGTGTGTCGTCATGTGTGTTGTCGTATGTGTGTTGTCATATGTGTGTCGTCATGTGTGTTGTCATATGTGTGTCGTTGTGTGTGTTGTCATGTGTGTCGTTGTGTGTTGTCATGTGTGTTGTCATATGTGTGTCGTCGTGTGTGTCGTAATGGGTGTCGTTGTGTGTGTGTCGTTGTGTGTGTTGTCGTGTGTGTCGTAATGGGTGTCGTTGTGTGTGTGTCGTGTGTGTCGTTGTGTGTTGTCATATGTGTGTCGTCGTGTGTGTTGTCATGTGTGTCGTTGTGTGTGTTGTCGTGTGTGTCGTTGTGTGTGTGTCGTTGTGTGTGTTGTCGTGTGTGTCGTAATGGGTGTCGTTGTGTGTGTTGTCGTGTGTGTCGTCGTGTGTGTGTCGTGTGTGTCGTTGTGTGTGTTGTCGTGTGTGTCGTCGTGTGTGTCGTCATGGGTGTCGTTGTGTGTGTGTCGTTGTGTGTGTTGTCGTGTGTGTCGTAATGGGTGTCGTTGTGTGTGTTGTCGTGTGTGTCGTCGTGTGTGTGTCGTGTGTGTCGTCATGTGTGTCGTCGTGTGTGTCGTCGTGTGTGTTGTCATATGTGTGTCGTCGTGTGTGTTGTCATGTGTGTTGTCATATGTGTGTCGTCATGTGTGTCGTCGTGTGTGTCGTCGTGTGTGTTGTCATATGTGTGTCGTCGTGTGTGTTGTCATGTGTGTTGTCATATGTGTGTCGTCGTGTGTGTTGTCATGTGTGTGTCGTCATGTGTGTCGTCATGTGTGTCGTCATGTGTGTTGTCATATGTGTGTCGTCATGTGTTGTCATGTGTGTTGTCATGTGTGTTGTCATATGTGTGTCGTCGTGTGTGTTGTCATGTGTGTCGTTGTGTGTGTTGTCATGTGTGTTGTCATATTGTGTTGTCATGTGTGTTGTCATATGTGTGTCGTCGTGTGTGTTGTCGTTGTGTGTTGTCATGTGTGTGTCGTCATGTGTGTCGTTGTGTGTGTCGTTGTGTGTGTCGTAATGGGTGTCGTCATGTGTGTGTCGTCATGTGTGTCGTCGTGTGTGTTGTCATGTGTGTTGTCATATGTGTGTCGTCGTGTGTGTTGTCATGTGTGTTGTCATATGTGTGTCGTCGTGTGTGTTGTCATGTGTGTTGTCATATGTGTGTCGTCGTGTGTGTTGTCATGTGTGTTGTCATATGTGTGTCGTCGTGTGTGTTGTCATGTGTGTGTCGTCGTGTGTGTTGTCATGTGTGTTGTCATATGTGTGTCGTCGTGTGTGTTGTCATGTGTGTCGTTGTGTGTGTTGTCATGTGTGTTGTCATATGTGTGTCGTCGTGTGTGTTGTCGTTGTGTGTTGTCATGTGTGTGTCGTCATGTGTGTCGTTGTGTGTGTCGTTGTGTGTGTCGTAATGGGTGTCGTCATGTGTGTGTCGTCATGTGTGTCGTCGTGTGTGTTGTCATGTGTGTTGTCATATGTGTGTCGTCGTGTGTGTTGTCATGTGTGTTGTCATATGTGTGTCGTCGTGTGTGTTGTCATGTGTGTTGTCATATGTGTGTCGTCGTGTGTGTTGTCATGTGTGTTGTCATATGTGTGTCGTCGTGTGTGTTGTCATGTGTGTTGTCATATGTGTGTCGTCGTGTGTGTTGTCATGTGTGTGTCGTCGTGTGTGTTGTCATATGTGTGTCGTCGTGTGTGTTGTCATGTGTGTTGTCATATGTGTGTCGTCGTGTGTGTTGTCATGTGTGTTGTCATATGTGTGTCGTCGTGTGTGTTGTCATGTGTGTTGTCATGTGTCGTTGTGTGTTGTCATGTGTGTTGTCATATGTGTGTCGTCGTGTGTGTTGTCATGTGTGTCGTTGTGTGTTGTCATATGTGTGTCGTCGTGTGTGTTGTCATGTGTGTCGTTGTGTGTTGTCATATGTGTGTCTTCGTGTGTGTTGTCATGTGTGTCGTTGTGTGTTGTCATATGTGTGTTGTCGTGTGTGTTGTCATGTGTGTCGTTGTGTGTTGTCATATGTGTGTCGTCGTGTGTGTTGTCATATGTGTGTCGTCGTGTGTGTTGTCATGTGTGTCGTTGTGTGTTGTCATGTGTGTTGTCATATGTGTGTCGTCATGTGTGTCGTTGTATGTTGTTGTGTGTTGTTATGTGTGTGTCGTCGTGTGTGTTGTCATGTGTGTTGTCATATGTGTGTCGTCGTGTGTGTTGTCATGTGTGTCGCCGTGTGTCGTCGTGTGTGTGTTGTCGTGTGTGTTGTCATGTGTGTTGTCATATGTGTGTCGTCGTGTGTGTTGTCATGTGTGTTGTCATATGTGTGTCGTCGTGTGTGTTGTCATGTGTGTGTCGTCGTGTGTGTTGTCATATGTGTGTCGTCGTGTGTGTTGTCATGTGTGTTGTCATATGTGTGTCGTCGTGTGTGTTGTCGTGTGTGTTGTCATATGTGTGTCGTCGTGTGTGTTGTCATGTGTGTTGTCATGTGTCGTTGTGTGTTGTCATGTGTGTTGTCATATGTGTGTCGTCGTGTGTGTTGTCATGTGTGTCGTTGTGTGTTGTCATATGTGTGTCTTCGTGTGTGTTGTCATGTGTGTCGTTGTGTGTTGTCATATGTGTGTTGTCGTGTGTGTTGTCATGTGTGTCGTTGTGTGTTGTCATATGTGTGTCGTCGTGTGTGTTGTCATATGTGTGTCGTCGTGTGTGTTGTCATGTGTGTCGTTGTGTGTTGTCATGTGTGTTGTCATATGTGTGTCGTCATGTGTGTCGTTGTATGTTGTTGTGTGTTGTTATGTGTGTGTCGTCGTGTGTGTTGTCATGTGTGTTGTCATATGTGTGTCGTCGTGTGTGTTGTCATGTGTGTCGCCGTGTGTCGTCGTGTGTGTGTTGTCGTGTGTGCTGTCATGTGTGTGTTGTCGTGTGTGTGTCGTCGTGTGTGTGTCGTTGTGTGTTGTCATGTGTGTGTCGTCGTGTGTTGTCATGTGTGTGTCGTCGTGTGTGTGTTTTGGTTGTGCCTCGTAGTCCTGTTAGTTTTCCAGTTTTCGTTGCCTGTTGCCATGGCTACCCAGGTGAGGAGAGCGCAGACCCAGGGTTTCCTCTTCCTGTCACCTCTGACCTCTCACACAGCTGTGTACCGCCGCCCAGTGTCCAAAGTAATAAAGCAACACTTACCTAAAAACAACAAGGAGCAACGACAGAGGAAGTTAAACTTCTCACGAGTTCATTTTGAGCTTTTGCTGGAGAGAGAAGTTCTGTCTGCTGTTGCCATGACTGAGAATAACAGAGAGAGAAATGAATAAAGAGTTTGACTTCATGAGAGGCAGCAAACAGAGAAGCTGCTGCAGGTTTGAGTGGACTGGAGCAGGACGGAGCAGATTCAGGAACATCAGCACGAAAATACACGCTGGAACACGTGTTCCCTCAGCAGGTAACAGGTAACACGGTTAGAAGACTAGAACATACAGACAGACGGGCATGTACAACATCTGCTCTTCACCAAGGTCACAGCTCTCTGTGGAGGTCCTGCCAGAGCACATCTACACTTTAATGTTCAAACCACATCTAAGAAATATGGTACCTGTGGAGCAGAGAAGCTGCCTGTCCAGGTGTGACTGATCCCAGACCAGCTGAGGGGTCTCAGAGCGGTAGGTCCTCCTGAGGAGCACCAGGAACCATCTGAGGTCCTCCTGAGGAACCATCTGAGGTTCTCCTGAGGAACCATCTGAGGTTCTCCTGAGGAACATCAGGAACCATCTGAGGTTCTCCTGAGAAACATCAGGAACCATCTGAGGTTCTCCTGAGGAACATCTGGAACCATTTGAGGTTCTCCTGAGAAACATCAGGAACCATCTGAGGTCCTCCTGAGGAGCACCAGGAACCATCTGAGGTCCTCCTGTGGAACCATCTGAGGTCCTCCTGAGGAACATCAGGAACCATCTGAGGTCCTCCTGAGGAGCACCAGGAACCACCTGAGGTCCTCCTGAGGAACCATCTGAGGTTCTCCTGAGGAACATCAGGAACCATCTGAGGTTCTCCTGAGAAACATCAGGAACCATCTGAGGTCCTCCTGAGGAACCATCTGAGGTTCTCCTGAGGAACATCTGGAACCATTTGAGGTTCTCCTGAGAAACATCAGGAACCATCTGAGGTTCTCCTGAGAAACATCAGGAACCATCTGAGGTCCTCCTGAGGAACCATCTGAGGTTCTCCTGAGGAACATCTGGAACCATTTGAGGTTCTCCTGAGAAACATCAGGAACCATCTGAGGTTCTCCTGAGAAACATCAGGAACTATCTGAGGTTCTCCTGAGAAACATCAGGAACCATCTGAGGTTCTCCTGAGGAACATCTGGAACCATCTGAGGTTCTCCTGAGAAACATCAGGAATCATCTGAGGTCCTTCTGAGGAGCACCAGGAACCATCTGAGGTCCTCCTGTGGAACCATCTGAGGTTCTCCTGAGGAACATCAGGAACCATCTGAAGTTCTCCTGAGAAACATTAGGAACCATCTGAGGTCTGAGCCCAGAGTGGACAAACTGGACCTTTAGTGTTTCTACAGTGAAGTGACAGCCTCCTCCTGTCTCTCTTCCTCCATCTCTCTCTCCCTCCCCTTCTCCTCCTCCTTTCTCTCTCTCTCATTCTCTCTCCCTCCTCCTCTTCCTCCTCTTCCTCTCTCTCTTCCTCTCCCTCCTCCTCCTCTTCCCCCCCCCCCCCCCCCCTTCCTCCTCCTCCTCTCTGTTTCCCATGAACTCCTCACTGAGTTCAGTTCAGACAAACAGGGAGCAGCCAGAGAAAACATCAACACAAGTCAGGATCAGCTGACCCTCTTCCCCAAAAGCTCTTTTCTTGTAAATGCATGACTTTTGATGGCATAGTTGCACATCAGCCTCTTTGTTTCCAGTGTTTCCAGTACGTTTCCCTGGATTTAAACTGATGTGGAACAGACAAGTCGACTCAGAAACTCGTCTCTGAGGTTTGGGTGGACTGACCCCACACACCACACCACACCACACCACACCACACCACACCACACCACACCACACCACACCACATCACACCACATCACACTACATCACACTACACCACATCACACTACACCACATCACACCACATCACACTACACCACACTACACCACACCACACTACATCACACCACATCACACTACACCACATCACACTACACCACATCACACTACACTACATCACACTACACCACATCACACTACACCACATCACACTACACTACATCACACTACACCACATCACACTACACTACATCACACCACACCACACCACACTACATCACACCACATCACACTACACTACATCACACTACACCACATCACACTACACTACATCACACTACACCACATCACACTACACTACATCACACCACATCACACTACACCACATCACACTACACCACACCACATCACACCACACCACACTACACCACACCACACTACATCACACCACATCACACTACACCACATCACACTACACCACATCACACCACATCACACTACACCACACTACACCACATCACACTACACTACACCACACCACACCACACTACACCACACCACACCACACCACACCACACCACACCACACCACACCACATCACACCACATCACACCACACCACACTACATCACACCACACCACATCACACTACACCACATCACACCACATCACACTACACCACACTACACCACATCACACTACACCACATCACACCACATCACACTACACCACATCACACCACATCACACTACACCACACTACACCACATCACACTACACCACACCACACCACACCACACCACACCACACCACACCACATCACACCACATCACACCACACCACACTACATCACACCACACCACATCACACTACACCACATCACACCACATCACACTACACCACACTACACCACACCACACTACATCACACCACACCACATCACACTACACCACATCACACCACATCACACTACACCACACTACACCACATCACACTACACCACATCACACCACATCACACTACACCACACTACACCACATCACACTACACTACATCACACTACATCACACTACACCACATCACACTACACTACATCACACCACATCACACTACACTACATCACACTACACCACACCACACCACACCACACCACACCACACCACACCACATCACACCACATCACACCACACCACACTACATCACACTACACCACATCACACTACACTACATCACACCACATCACACTACACCACATCACACCACATCACACTACACCACACTACACCACATCACACTACACCACATCACACTACACTACATCACACTACACCACACTACACCACATCACACTACACTACATCACACCACATCACACTACACCACATCACACCACATCACACTACATCACACTACACCACATCACACCACATCACACTACACCACACTACACCACATCACACTACACCACACCACACTACACCACATCACACTACACTACATCACACCACATCACACTACACTACATCACACTACACCACATCACACTACACCACATCACACTACACCACATCACACTACACCACACCATACTACATCACACTACACCACATCACACTACACCACACCACACTACATCACACCACACTACATCACATCACACTACACCACATCACACCACACCACACTACACCACACCACATCACACTACATCACACCACATCACACTACACCACATCACACTACATCACACCACATCACACCACACCACATCACACTACACCACACCACACTACACCACACTACACTACACCACACCACACTACACTACCATCAGGCTGAGGAACAGAACAAGAAACATTGGGGTTTCCTGAGCAGGCGCTCGGCTCAATGTGGGATTGTAACTCAGAGGTCCTGAACAGTTTCCTGTGCTGCCCAATAAAGCCAGAAAGCAGTAAAAGTCCTCAGAGTGAGCTCTCCATTTAGGATCCCATCATAGCAGGGGGGGCTGACTGCCGTACCACCATTGACCTCCACCAGCAGGTAAAGATGAGGAAACTGAGGGCTGTTGTTTCAGTGTGAAAGCTAATTAACTCTGTAAGCAGCTGAATCAGAGAGCTTTTATTCTACAGTGAAACACGTTTGCTGGCCTGAAATCTCGTTGTGTGAACCTTTAACCAAAGTGCTGTTTTCCAGTGGTGGTTATCGACTGGGCGGCTCCTGGTCACGTTTCAGATGTACCAGAGAAATCTCACCTCCAAACATCTCAGTGTTTCATTTACACGACCGTCCGAGTCCCAGAAGGTCCTGATTGCCAGGACATGAAATACAACTCTGTGCCCCCCATTGGTGGATCTCATTCCCAGTTCATCAAATACTGGAGCCCCCGACCGTCTTACATCCAAACAGGGGTAAAGTCCTGAGGCTGCTGCAGATTACGTTTTGGGTTCAAATACGAACGTTACCCACTAAACGTAAGTTTCACACAGCACATGGACCTCCAGGGTCACAGCCTGCTGTCCGATCCGTCCAACGCCGTCCACCTCCACGTGTGGACGTTAAATCAGCTTTCATAGAGAGTAAAGAGGCCAAATGATTCATATGAATGTGTATCAGAGCTGTGTTTCTTCTTCTGACCCTTCAGACTGATCTGGGGGCCCCTGGGTGGGCCCGACCCCCAGGTTGAACCCCCAGGACTGAAGAGTGTGACTGTATATAAGGTGGATCAGACAGTACTGCTACTACTAATACTACTACTACTGTAGAACTGTGAATGAGAACATGTATATAAGAGTTCCCTTAACTCATAAGAACCCTCTGAGACATCAGTGTCAGAGACTTTTTAAATATTCTGGAAATGTCCCTTTACAGCTTTATCCTTGACTTTAACTCCCAAAGTCCCTCAGTGACGGCTACTGAACTTCCTGCTGCAGTCATGTGACCCTGTGACCATTTCCAAAATGGTGGTCTGCCTGATTAAAACCTGTTTCATATCCCCCATATTGTTCTTATGGGTTAAGTTAAGTTTTTACTGAAGAGATGTGAGCTCTTCCCCCACAATCAGATTTTTCTTCAGCTTTAGTCTTGTGTGAGCTGCTGTCTCTGCCCAGAGAGAGAAAATATTTCTTTAACACAGCCTGTTAACGACCTGACAGCCTGTCCAGTAAATCACCATCCGTCCCCGGGGGTCCGGTCTAATAACACAGAGCTCAGCCCCGTCACTCGGCCTCTCTGACCCCCCTAAAACATTTAACTACATTATAAACTACAGGCCAGCAGGACCAAACCTTCACCTCCGTCATTATTTTAGCATTTTAGCATATTTTTAGTGTGTCCCTGTCAGACTGCCTGCTGTAGTTATTTATATTTTCATATCTGACTGCTTTACTTTACTGTAATTCTTCTCAGTTTTAGAGTTTTCGGTTAAACTTTCCAGGGAACTTAACACAAAGCCCAGTGAGAACCAGGAGGCAGCGTTTTATGTGCCCTGATTTACAGAGAACTTTACAGAAACGTGGATCTACTTTGGTAGCCGCTGTATCTGTGATAGTGGGTCCAACAGAGCTGAACCAGCCCCACCGGTGTACCTCAGCACGCTGTTACTGCTGTAATAAATCTATCTCACACATTCATTTCACACCGTAGAGGAAATGACCAGAGCTGCTAGTGTTGACTACATGTGTTCATTTATTCTTAAAATAAATTACTCTGGTTTCCATTCGTTTTACCCCACTATGACAAAGGAACGAATAATAAAATAATAAGGCAAGGCTGGTAGGTACTAAAACTGTTGGAATTGGCTGATTCACTTTGAAAAAATGTATGAACTGAAATGAAATACATACAAATCAAGTTCAAGTCCAAGTTCTTCATTTTTCATGTGCACTAATTACAGTGGGGCTCCTCCAACAACTGCAGATAAATGTAAAACATGTAAAATATGTAAAGCATGTAAAATAAAATGTAAAACAATACATAGCCACCAAGCTAGCATCATGCCACCAGTATTCAACATAAATAACACTGCATACGGTTGACAGACAGCAAATATAATTTCCCAGCATGTTTAACAACAGTAGCAGCAAACCAGCTACGTCACCGTCCCCAAATCAATATGAGGATTTTCATGAACAATCGATCGACCATGTGTAGCGTTGCTGAGGCAGCGAGCTGAACATGAGATGATCACTCGTGCCAAGTTTTTCAAGATGGCCGACAAAAGCTCCAGATCACAGGCTCGCTGAGCGGCGATCAATAATGTAAACTGTTGAAGGATGTGATCAGAGTGATCATGTGATCCAAAGTGTCAGTGAGTTCAGAGGGGATCAGTCTACTTCCTGCCGCCTGTGTGTCACAGTCTCCTGTGGTGTTCAGGATGAGGACCTGAAGGAGGCTCTGACTGCGTCCCTGTTGCTATGGTTTCTCCAGCCAGTGCATTAGTGTGACTGAACTACTTAACTTATAACCTGCACTGTCACGACGTTGTAAACTGTAAGAACTGCCGATCCAGAGCCTCATTTTCTAGAATACTGGTTTACTGGCCACACACACTGGCTAATACTTAAATATAAGACATTTTAACCCAATCAACCCAAAGTGTGAACCAACAAGAGTAAAAATATCTGGATGCCTCTTTGTGGCCTTTGTATATACAGTGTGTGTGTGTGTGTTATCATCTCCCAGCATGTGGTGTGTGCCCCTGTTTGAGCCCTGGAGCGTCTCCTGTGTTTACCGCTGATAGGCGATGACGTCGTTCACGGTTTGTCAGAGCAGCTTCACTTTACCCAAACAACTCAGAGACGTCAGGAAGTGAAGCTTCAGGTTCAGAGAAGCTTCACTGAGGACAACGAATCCCAACTGATCCTCCTCAGGTCTGAGCTGGGACGGCCCATCATTTAAAATGTTCGTGGTCTCTGGAGGCAGAACAAGAATTTCCCTTTCACACTTGGGTGACAGTCCAGGCTGGCTGAGCGCTGCCCTCAGGAGAAAACAAAGGCGGAAAGCCTTCGTCCCCAAAGAACGAAGCTGCACGTTTTTATTTCCGGAATAAATCATCACACTCGTCTTCCAAGTGGCCTGAACAGCTGCAGCACCACCGCGGTGCAGTAAAGTATGGATATGTGAGGAGAGTTTTAGGTTTCTGTCCTCTGACATGTGGCACATGGTTTAATGCGTCCATACGTTCAGATCTCAGGACCCCCACAGTCCTGGCAGCCGTTCAGGCTTTGAGGCACATTTTCCAAACCCGAGCGGCCGGGCGGCTCGTCGGGTCGAAGCTCTGCCTGCTGGGCCTCATCTGCTCTGTCCTCCTCTCAGATATCAGGTTTCTGCTGCATGAGGAATATAAAGTAGAAAATCCACACTTTCTTTAGAGAAGCCTCCCAACTGCAGCGTAGGACGTCTCTGCACAGACAGGGTGTGTAAATAATAGACTTCTACAGAGTCGTGGGCTCAGCTCTCAAGGCCACCTTCATTCCTCTGAAAGCTGCTCAGTGGAGCATGAAGCCAAAAAGCTTCCACTTCCGGGTATAAAAGTATCCGGATCTTCCTCATTGTTGGACCCAAAGAGCCTGGAGGACTAGCGTCCGGGCCTGCTGAGCTAACTTCTTGCTAGATCTGTGCTAACTTCCTGTTAGATCTGTGCTAACTTCCTGTTAGATCTGAGCTAACTTCCTGTTAGATCTGAGCTAACTTCCTGTTAGATCTGAGCTAACTTGAATGGGATAAAATGATTTAATTGTGTGGCTCTTCTAGACTTGGTTTAGGGTTAGATGTTTTCCGACTGAATGAATCAAAGTGATGGTGAAATGGGTCGTTTACCCTCTGATTTACGGGTGTTTCTTTCACAATAAGAGTCTGTGAGAAAAAGTCTTTTTGGGCCCAACAGTGTCACCTGATGGACGCCATTGTTGTAGTTACACGGTTTGGCCACCAGGTCAGACTGGCGTCAGGGCCCGGAGACCCTCCTGAGGGGTGCAGCTGTGTGCTAACATGTTCACAGTAGCATCTTTATGAAGCCAAACCGGCCGGCCTCACTCTACCACTCTGCTGCTGCCGTCTGATCTCGTCCACTTTCCAGGAGAACAACGGTTCACCTGCATCAAGCCTGTTAGTTTGGTTCTCGTGTTCCCTGGTTATGTATGTATGTGTGTCCTGTTTTATTTTGAAGGGCTCTTGTCTCGTCCCTCCTCAGTCATTTAAATCACAGGAGAGCCAAAAATCTGAGCTTCTCCAGGCTGGTTGGAGTAAACATCAGCTTCAGCTGCAGAGGTTAAACAGGTGTGATGATGTGTTTGAGGACATCAGGTTACACTGAGACTCTGGAGGGAAAAGATTTAGTCATTAAAGATGGACGCTTCAAACTAAATGGTTATCCGTTACATATTACGTGTCCACCATCTTTGTTGTAGTCCAAACATCAGCTGGAGTGTGTGTGTGTGTTTTTGCTTTTCACTGCTAGAATGAACCCACTGGCCTCACTCCCTACAGAGAGGTATCAAATACACACACACACAGGTTCACACACACACACACACACTGTTACATGAGTTCTGTTACTGTTACAGGGGACTGTTAGTGTTATATGAGTTCTGTTACTGTTACAGGAGGACTGTTAGTGTTACAGGAGGACTGTTAGTGTTACAGGAGGACTGTGACTGTTACAGGAGGACTGTTGGTGTTACAGGAGGACTGTTAGTGTTACAGGAGGACTGTTGGTGTTACAGGAGGACTGTTAGTGTTACAGGAGGACTGTTAGTGTTACAGGAGGACTGTGACTGTTACAGGAGGACTGTTAGTGTTATATGAGTTCTGTTACTGTTACAGGAGGACTGTGACTGTTACAGGAGGACTGTTACTGTCACAGGAGAACTGTTACTGTTACAGGAGGACTGTTAGTGTTACAGGAGGACTGTGACTGTTACAGGAGGACTGTTACTGTTACAGGAGGACTGTGACTGTTACAGGAGGACTGTGACTGTTACAGGAGGACTGTTAGTGTTACAGGAGGACTGTTAGTGTTACAGGAGGACTGTTAGTGTTATATGAGTTCTGTTACTGTTACAGGAGGACTGTTGGTGTTACAGGAGGACTGTTACTGTTACAGGAGGACTGTTACTGTTACAGGAGGACTGTGACTGTTACAGGAGGACTGTTAGTGTTACAGGAGGACTGTTAGTGTTACAGGAGGACTGTTAGTGTTATATGAGTTCTGTTACTGTTACAGGAGGACTGTTGGTGTTACAGGAGGACTGTTACTGTTACAGGAGGACTGTTACCGTTACAGGAGGACTGTTAGTGTTACAGGAGGACTGTTACTGTTACAGGAGGACTGTTAGTGTTACAGGAGGACTGTTACTGTTACAGGAGGACTGTTGGTGTTACAGGAGGACTGTTAGTGTTACAGGAGGACTGTTACCGTTACAGGAGGACTGTTACTGTTACAGGAGGACTGTTGCTGTTACAGGAGGACTGTTACTGTTACAGGAGGTCTGTTGGTGTTACAGGAGGACTGTTACTGTTACAGGAGGACTGTTAGTGTTACAGGAGGACTGTTACTGTTACAGGAGGACTGTTGGTGTTACAGGAGGACTGTTACTGTTACAGGAGGACTGTTACCGTTACAGGAGGACTGTTACTGTTACAGGAGAACTGTTACTGTTACAGGAGGACTGTTACTGTCACAGGAGAACTGTTACTGTTACAGGAGAACTGTTACTGTCACAGGAGGTCTGTTACCGTTACAGGAGGACTGTTACCGTTACAGGAGGACTGTTACCGTTACAGGAGGACTGTTAGCGTTACAGGAGGACTGTTACCGTTACAGGAGGACTGTTAGCGTTACAGGAGGACTGTTACTGTTACAGGAGGACTGTTAGTGTTACAGGAGGACTGTTACTGTTACAGGAGGACTGTTACCGTTACAGGAGGACTGTTACCGTTACAGGAGGACTGTTACCGTTACAGGAGGACTGTTACTGTTACAGGAGGACTGTTACCGTTACAGGAGGACTGTTAGCGTTACAGGAGGACTGTTACTGTTACAGGAGGACTGTTAGTGTTACAGGAGGACTGTTACCGTTACAGGAGGACTGTTAGCGTTACAGGAGGACTGTTACTGTTACATGAGTTCTGTTACTGTTACAGGAGGACTGTTAGTGTTACAGGAGGACTGTTACTGTTACATGAGTTCTGTTACTGTTACAGGAGGACTGTTACTGTTACATGAGTTCTGTTACTGTTACAGGAGGACTGTTACTGTTACATGAGTTCTGTTACTGTTACAGGAGGACTGTTACTGTTACAGGAGGACTGTTGGTGTTATGTATTTTAATACCGTCAACAACCTGCAACACTGCGTAAAACGTAAAGACCAGTCTGCGCTTTCTGCTGCAGAAAGAATGAATCCTCTTTCTGTTCTAGTTTTTACTTTAGATCCATTCCAACTGGAACATGCTAACATGCTAATATGCTAACAACGCGTCCTGCGGCAGTGAAATGGGAAATAAACTGGTCCGGTGTGAAAACCAGGCGGCCGTGGAGGCAGAAATGAGGCTAATTACTGCGAACTGGAGGAGAGTGATTACCGAGAGACCAGACACACTGACACACCACACCCTCCGAGGGGGGGGGCGCAAAATCAATTCCTCATGTCCAGCTCTACCATGTGTGTGTGTGTGTGTGTGTGTGTGTGTGTGTGTGTGTGTGTGTGTGTGTGTGTGTGTGTGTGTGGTGTGTGTGTTTGTGTGTGTGTGTGTGTGTGTGTGGAGTGTTTTAAGGGAGAAACGCTGGCTGAGATCTGGTTTTAAATTATTAGTCTTGACCTGCAAGTGATTTATAGGGTCCCATGTGGTGAGGGGCCTGTGTGTGTGTGTGTGTGTGTGTGTGTGTGTGTGTGTGTGTGTGTGTGTGTGTGTGTGTGTGTGAGTGTGTGTGTGTGTGTTTTTGTGGGGTCTGGCTGTAACCATGCAGCAGACCTTCACAAGGGGCCCGTCCATCATCTGTGGTGGCAAACACACACACACACACACACACACACAATCACACACACCACACACACACACACACACACACACACACACACACACCACACACACACACACACACACAAACACAAACACCACACACAAACAACACACACACACACACACACACAAACACACAAACACCACACACAAACAACACACACACACACCACACACACACACACACACACAAACACAAACACCACACACAAACAACACACACACACACACACACACACACACACACACCACACACACACACACACACACAAACACAAACACCACACACAAACAACACACACACACACACACACTTGGTCTTCATCACTCCAGGAATGTTCCTCCCTCCTTTCACATGGAGTCACATTCCAGATGTGATTTATTTTTTGTTGAGCAGAAGCTTTAATTACACCCAGTTTGTATGACTTCCTCACTCGTCTTCCTCACATAAACATCTCTCCATCTTTAGAAGTTCTTTATAACCCAGGTAGCCGTGGTTCGCTGAGAGAACATATCTGAGGCTGCTTCAGGAAGGTTTTTGGCGTCTTTTCTGACGTGTTCCTGTTTGTCCGACTCTCCTCCTCCGGTCAGCCCGGTGTGGAAGTCCTCCCCCCGTTTCTGCTCCGTCAGTGTAAACAGACAGCTTCAGCTCAGCAGACCTGCTGTAAACAGCAGCTGAGCTGGAGCTCTGTCAGCTCCCCACAGACTGACAGAGTGAAGCGGGACTTCAATCATCAGGTTGGGGTTCGTTTTGCAACAATGACGCTGCTCGCTGTCCGTTATCCTGCTTAATACTGTGGCGCTCAACCTACACACTGCCCCCCCACACACACACCAGTCTATGGGCTCTATCTCATCAGCGTGTCCCATCAGCACTGCCCAGCTCAGCCAGGTAAAGACACAGTTAAACAGTTTTTACTCCCTACGACAAATGCACCAACACTATCCGACTTCAAATACCAGACTCAAAGTGAACAACAACATCCCCCGTTAACGCCGCTCAGCATTCCACGCCGCCGGCACTAACCACTTATTCAACACCACCCGCTCACGGAGGAGACCCCTTGGTTCGCCAACAGGAGCCCTTACCAGCCATTCACTGCTACTACAAGTCCCACCGCAACAATTACATCCACAACATCAGTTCCACCTGGCTACAACACACGGCTTCATACTAAAGAGACAAAATACTGACTGAAAAACAGTTTAATTGAATTGAAAATTATTATATTGCTTCTGCTATCAGAATGGCCTATTCATAGTGGTCTATGATACAGAAATAATATATTCTGCTATACAGAAATAATATGTGGAAACAGCACTCTGCTTTTATGTTGTTTTTTAGGCTGCTTTCCTAAACGCTGTTGCTTTTTAAATGTCTTGTTTTTTAATTGTTGCACTTTGAGATTTTGTACCTCCAAATGCAAAGTGCATTATAAATACAATTTATTATTATTATTATTAGGTTCTGTTATACAGAAATAATATGTTCTGTCATATAGAAAAAACATATTCAGCAGTCTTTACTGTGCTGCACTACTACTGAAGTTACTCTTCACTAACTTTACTTTCACCCTAATAACCACAACCAGGCGGGCGGCCAAGCGGAGATGGAGCCGGTCTGTGGCAGCTGTCAAAGACTCAGCTGGTCTGATGGCGGCGGCTCTGTTGCATTCTTTAGTTTCAGCTGGTTAACGTGGCGCTCAGCCAGGACTCAGCTATTTTATTCTGCTGCCAAGGGCGGATATTTCATTTCACCGGGGGGCGGTCACCAAATGTGCTGTCACTGTTGTCCCAAAAGAACAGTAGTAGGAAACTGTGCAGAGAGGGTGAAAGCGGTGAGTTAGCATCACTGTCGCCAATAATGATGGTAAAGTTCACTGAAACACTGTGACTGGACATCAGTGTGTTCATGTTGAGGGTCAGTTCGCTCTCAGAGTAAAACCCTTTATCCGTTTCCATGGAAACAAAGGGGGTTCTGACTAATACCTGGAAAGTGATCAGTCCTGTCAGTGTAATGAAACTGAGTTTAACACTCAAGCGAGTAGGCCAGGCCTGAGTAACACCCCTAGAAACACCCCTAGTAACGCCCCTAGCAACACCCTTAGTAACGCCCCTAGTAACACCCCTACTAATGCCTTTAGTAACACCCTTAGTAATGCCCCTAGCAACACCCTTAGTAATGCCCTTAGTAACACCCTTCGCAACACCCTTAGTAACGCCCCTAGCAACACCCTTAGTAATGCCCTTAGTAACACCCCTAGTAACGCCCCTAGCAACACCCTTAGTAATGCCCTTAGTAACACCCTTAGCAACACCCCTAGTAACACCCCGACTAACGCCCTTAGTAACACCCCTAGTAATGCCCCTAGCAACACCCTTAGTAATGCCCTTAGTAACACCCCTAGTAACGCCCCTAGCAACACCCTTAGTAATGCCCTTAGTAACACCCTTAGCAACACCCCTAGTAACACCCCGACTAACGCCCTTAGTAACACCCCTAGTAATGCCCCTAGCAACACCCTTAGTAATGCCCTTAGTAACACCCTTAGCAACACCCCTACTAACGCCTTTAGTAACACCCTTAGTAACACCCTTAGCAACACCCCTAGTAACACCCATAGTAACGCCCATAGTAACACCCCTAGTAATGCCCCTAGCAACACCCTTAGTAATGCCCTTAGTAACACCCCTAGTAACGCCCCTAGCAACACCCTTAGTAATGCCCTTAGTAACACCCTTAGCAACACCCCTAGTAACACCCCGACTAACGCCCTTAGTAACACCCCTAGTAATGCCCCTAGCAACACCCTTAGTAATGCCCTTAGTAACACCCTTAGCAACACCCCTAGTAACGCCCCTAGCAACACCCTTAGTAACACCCCTAGTAACACCCATAGTAACGCCCTTAGTAACACCCCTAGTAACGCCCCTAGCAACACCCTTAGTAATGCCCTTATTAACACCCTTAGCAACACCCCTAGTAACACCCCGACTAACGCCTTTAGTAACACCCCTAGTAACGCCCCTAGCAACACCCTTAGTAATGCCCTTATTAACACCCTTAGCAACACCCCTAGTAACACCCCGACTAACGCCTTTAGTAACACCCCTAGTAACGCCCCTAGCAACACCCTTAGTAATGCCCTTATTAACACCCTTAGCAACACCCCTAGTAACACCCCGACTAACGCCTTTAGTAACACCCCTAGTAATGCCCCTAGTAACGCCCCTGGTAACACCCCTATTAACGCCCCTAGCAACACCCTTAGTAATGCCCTTAGTGACACCCCTATTAACACCCTTAGTAACGCCCTTAGTAACGCCCTTAGTAACATCCTTAGTAACGCCCCTAGTATCACCCCTAGCAGCAGAGACGATAACCAGTCCCTGCCGAGCCGAGCTGAGCTGATGCTCTCTAGAGATGGAGGGATTTCCCAAACTGAATAAGAAGCACAGGTAGAAACAGTGAAGCTCCTCGCTGGCTCAGTGTGGTTGGAGCTCAGATATCTTCTGGAAACATCATTGACATCCACACATTTAGCTGCTACGTCCTCCAGACTCACGTGGAGTATTAAGCTAGCAGCTCCAAGGTACCAAACGTAGAGGATCAGCTGAGTGAGATCTGAGTGGATGAACATTTAATGTTGTTGGCAGCGTGATTCACCTTCCCCCTTCAGAATGAACAGACAGGAAATGATAACGCATAAATAATGATTATCCTCTTAAAACAAAAGACTTCCTCTACAGGGAGAGACTGTGTGTGTGTGTGTGTGTGTGTGTGGTACAGTATAAGCTTTGGTTCGCAGTGATCAGACCTGGTTTCTCCATCACTCCGTCTTGTTATGTTTGGTTGCTCGGTGACTCTGTTGCTTCTGGCATCAGTCTGGGTGAGTCTGAACTACTTTCTGCCTCGATACTGGCTGAAACTGACTCCAGAGGCTCAGTTACCACCAGGAAAAAGTGAAAGGAGGCGGGAGGGAGGGATGGATGGATGGAGGAAGGGATGGAGAGAGGGATGGAGGGAGGGATGGAGAGGGAGGGATGGAGAGAGTGATGGAGGGAGGGATGGAGAGGGATGGATGGAGGAGGGATGGAGGGAGGGGTGGAGGAATAGAGGGAGGGATGGATGGAGAGAGGGATGAGAGGGGGAGGGAGGGAGGAATGGAGTGAGGGATGGATGGAGAGAGGGATGAGAGGGATGAATGGAGGGATGGAGGGAGGGATGGATGGAGGTAGGGATGGTGGGAGCGATAGATGGAGGGATGGATGGAGGATGGATGGAGAGAGGGATGAGAGAGGGAGGGAGGGATGGAGGTAGGGATGGTGGGAGCGATAGATGGAGGGATGGATGGAGGATGGATGGAGAGAGGGATGAGAGAGGGAGGGAGGGATGGAGGTAGGGATGGTGGGAGCGATAGATGGGGGGATGGAGGGATATGCAGTATTTCCAAACTACGACTCATTCTGAACTTCAGAAGAAAACAGCTGATGAGCATCATGTAAACGAGAAGAACAGAGAAGTTGTTGTCAGGAACCACATGAAAGAGTGTGTGTGTGTGTGTGTGTGTGTGTCTCAGAGTGTGTGTGTGTGTGTGTGTGTGTGTGTGTGTGTGTCTCAGAGTGTGTGTGTGTGTGTGTGTGTGTGTGTGTGTGTGTCTCAGAGTGTGTGTGTGTGTGTGTGTGTGTGTGTGTGTGTGTGTCTCAGAGTGTGTGTGTGTGTGTCTGTGTGTGAGTGTGTGTGTGTGTGTGTGTGTGTGTGTGTGTGTGTGTGTGTCTCAGAGTGTGTGTGTGTCTCAGTGTGTGTGTGTGTGTCTCAGAGTGTGTGTGTGTGTGTGTGTCTCAGAGTGTGTGTGTGTGTCTCAGAGTGTGTGTGTGTGTCTCAGAGTGTGTGTGTGTGTGTGTGTGTGTGTGTGTGTGTGTGTGTCTCAGAGTGTGTGTGTGTGTGTCTGTGTGTGAGTGTGTGTGTGTGTGTGTGTGTGTCTCAGAGTGTGTGTGTGTGTGTGTGTGTGTGTGTCTCAGAGTGTGTGTGTGTGTGTGTGTCTCAGAGTGTGTGTGTGTGTGTCTGTGTGTGAGTGTGTGTGTGTGTGTGTGTCTCAGAGTGTGTGTGTGTGTGTGTCTGTGTGTGTGTGTGTCTCAGAGTGTGTGTGTGTGTGTGTGTCTCAGAGTGTGTGTGTGTGTGTGTGTGTGTGTGTGTCTCAGAGTGTGTGTGTGTGTGTGTCTCAGAGTGTGTGTGTGTGTGTGTGTGTGTGTGTGTCTCAGAGTGTGTGTGTGTGTGTGTGTGTCTCAGAGTGTGTGTGTGTGTGTGTGTGTCTCAGAGTGTGTGTGTGTACATTCTGTACTTGTTTCCACATGTTTGTCACAGAGGAAATAACTCCGTGGTCTCTTTTTTCTAGAATAATCTGACTTTAGTACGAAGCCTGTTTCTCACATGCAGTCTGTCCCGGACCTGCTCAGGAACATTTCCTGGTGTTCCACCATGAGACCCTGCAACACGTCAGGGGAACCACGATGTGTGAACGAAGGGACGATCCAACAACAGCACCGACGCCGATGGTGACGAGCTGGAGCGTCGGTGTCGTGTTCCAGGAACAACCTGCCACAAAGACTTTCTTTTTAACTCTTGTATTTGTCCAAATGCCATTACATACATACAACACTGAGCAGAGGTGGAAGAAGAAATAAAAGGAATGGGGATCATGAGCAGTCACTAGCATTCATCCTCTGGGAACCCCGACTCTGCTTCGGTCCGTGTCGTAGATCTTGAGATATGTTACTGGATTTTACTGGAGTCTGAGCTCTGAGTTGATCCATCTGTGCACCAGCATGTGCACATGTTTGCATGTCTGTTTGCAGCTGCTCTGTTTTTAAATGCGTCTCAGAGATGTTGGTGCCCAGTTTCCTGTTTTGGTTGAAGGGTGGTCCTGTTGATTTCAGTGTGTGTTGACGTGGAAATAGACAATGAGCTGAAAAAACAATGAGTGACGAAATGATCAGATAAAAAGCAGCAGTGCAGGTGTTGGTGTTTATTCCTATTCTAACCTCTCGGCTTATAAAAAACTAGATATTGATAAATCGGTAGATGTCGTTGAATTTCTCTGTGCGGGTGTTGTTTGTTGAGGGGTTGGCTTTTTGCTTCCACAGGTCTGATGTAAACCTTCGTCTTCGTCTTCGCCCTGTATTTATTATCCGTCTCTCTCCTCAGGATGTCGGTGAAGCTGCGATTCGACTCCCCGTCAGATAGAGGTTTGGTCCACAGGAGCCGCTCCTTCACCGGCTTCAGCTCTCTGACTGGACGGCAGCGGTGAGGGACACACAGCACCAGGACATTAACCTCTATATCTAGAAAAGGTGTTTGGGGAGATATCAGAAATCCTCTGCGCTTGTTTGACAGCAGCCGGCAGGCTGAGAGAGCCTCCGCTGTAGCTACAGCAGCGTTTAGACACACTGAAGGGACATTTACCTGCTTTAATGCTCTGCAGCTGGGCAGCTAATTAGTTATTGAGCCTGCAAACTGATGTTAGCATTTAGCACTTGGCTGAATGCTAACATCAGTGCTATAACATGTCATGTCACATCGACTAGTGTCGGCTCTCAGCTTTTCTCACTAATAATCAAACCTTAGTTGAATTCAACGAGCTCCATGGCTCACTGACTTTTACATTAACATTTTACTAAACGTTAAAACGTGTTCCTCACATTCTGTGCTGACACGTGTTCACATTTTTCATGCAGGAAGTTTATGTTCACCTTTGCTTTGCCAAAACTCACTGCTGTTAAAACAAAAAGAGTTTTAATGTGCTCAGCGTCTGAGGAATTATTCTGTCAGGATGAGTAACAGACAGAACGACGTTATTCATCTCAGTGAAATTACAATTAGACAGAAAGTTTGAGCAGCTTCATTTTGACTGTAACCGATCATCTGTTTTTCATACTGCAGAACAATGAAAGAGAGGACATAAACTTGGCTGTAGCGCTTTAAGATCTAAAACATGTGAAGCTAACTCATGTGGGGTGTGGCGGGACAGTGAACGCACCACAGACCGTAGGATGTCAACCGTTGGTCCCACGAGAGAGACGGAGAACAAAATGTCAAAAACTCAGAGCTGGAATGCACTTCCTGTGAAAAACACACACACACACACACACACACACACACACACACACACACCCTATTCATTGCTGAGCGTCTCCACTGACTGTGTGACACCGTGTGGCCTCCCATGATTCTTCATTATGGGGCCTTCACGGTGACGGGAACATAACACGGCCGGGCCGTAAACATGACACAAACACACCACACACACACAGCGACAGCGACACACACCATGAAAACACTTTTACAGCCCAGTCCATAATTACAGACGACATCCGAGTGACACCGTCCACGTGTGTGTGTGGACACAAACGCTCAGGACAAATGCTTCATTTTCAAACATTACTGAGCAGCTTATTTCATTGTACCTGTAACTCTGTAATAACTTTGTTCTTTTGACCGGATTAAAGAAGAATTGTTTAGTTTTTGGACCAATACTCTTTATCTTATACATGCTTCCTCTGGGTAATATTATCAGGAAGCACTCCATTTCCACTGTTATGCAGATGATACAGTCCTGGATGAGCAGCAACTTTCTGCTGCTAAATTCAGATAAAACTAAAGTTATTCTGCTGTAAACACCTCAGAGACACCTTTTCTACCAACATAACTGCTCTGGATGGCATCACTCTGGCCTCCAGCTCCACTGGGAAGAATCTGGGAGTCTGATTGATCAGGATTTGTCCTTTAACTCCCACATTAAACAGATTTCTAGAACTGCCTTTTTTAATATTGTATTGTATATTGTAATATTGCTATAATCAGGTCCATCATATCCACAGATGATGCAGAAACACTAGTCCACACATTAGTCACTTCCAGGTTGGATTATTTCTGTTCCTTATTATCAGGCTGCCCCAATAAGTCCTTAAAGACTCTCCAGCTGGTCCAGAACGCTGCTGCTCCTGTTCTGACCAGAACTAAGAGAAGAGACCATCTTTCTCCTGTACTGGCTTCTCTTCATTGGCTTCCAGTAAAATCTAGATTAGAGTTTAAAATTCTTCTCCTCACCTCCAAAGCTCTTAATGTTCAGGCTCCATCATCTCTTAAAGAGCTCATAGTACCGTACTACCCCACTAGAGCACTGTGCTCCCAGACTGCAGGCCTACTGGTGGTTCCTAAAGTCCTCTAAGGTAGTGATGGAGCCAGAGCTTTCAGCTATCAGGCTCCTCTCCTGTGGAACCTCCTTCCAGTCTGGGTTCAGGGGGCAGACACCCTCTCTACATTTAAGAGTGGACTAAAAACCTTCCTTAGTGATGAAGCCTATAGTTCAGGACTGGATCAGGTCTTGGACCAGCCCCTAGTTATGCTGCTATAGGCTCAGACTGCCGGGGGACTCCCATGATGCACTGGGCTCCTCTATTCTCTCTCCTCCTCTTCCTCTCCATCGTTATGTCTCATGTCAGCCAAATGTCTGCCTCTAACTTGGTATCTTCCCCGGAGCCTTTCTGTGCTTTCTCATCTCTCTGGTTCCTGTGGATCCTGGTCCTGGTCCTGCTGATGTGGTTCTCAGGTTCCTGTGGATCCTGTGGATCCTGGTCCTGGTCCTGCTGATGTGGTTCGCTGCTTCATGAATCACTGCTGCGGATCGTCGGCCACTCGTCATGTTTTTCAATAATATCATCCTGCTAATCTGTTAGTCACATTCCTGTTAGTGCTGAAGACACTGTTAGTACACTGGTGCTGTTTGTGTTGTCTGTCTCTCTCTCTGTCTGTCTCTCTTTCTGTCTCTGTCTCTCTCTCTCTCTCTGTCTCTCTTTCTGTCTCTGTCTCTCTCTCTCTCTGTCTCTCTCTCTCTGTCTCTCTCTCTGTCTCTCTCTCTTTCTGTCTCTGTCTCTCTGTCTCTCTCTCTCTGTCTCTCTCTCTCTGTCTCTCTCTTTCTGTCTCTGTCTCTCTGTCTCTCTCTCTCTCTGTCCAACCTCCTCCCAACATGGACCCTGACAGAAGCCGCCCACATTGATCCTGGGTCTGTTCGAGGTTTCTTCCTGTTAAAGGGGAGTTCTTCCTGTTAAAGGGGAGTTCTTCATCCACTGTGTCCTAATATAATATCTGATGCTGCTCTGTGGGGATTCTTGAATCCTTCATGTTGAATTCCTGAATCTTTGGTCTCTCTCTAATTAAAGAGTTTGGTCTAGACCTGCTCTTCATGGAAAGAGTCTTGAGATAACGCTGTTGTGAATTGGCGCTATATAAATAAAGATTGATTGATTGATTGATTTTTTCATTCACTGCCAGTTACACTCATACAATGCAGTAGATTGTAATTACTAAAAGCAAAATGATCGTTGGGGGAAAATGTGAAATGCTCCTTTTCATTGTGGCTGTTAGCATGTCTGTGGTGTCTGTCGTGTGCAGACAGCAAGAGGAAAGACGACACCAGTGTCTAAACAGACCGAAGTCCAATCTACTGGTTAGCACAAGCAGTTAGCAGGAGCACTAGATCCAGTTAGCACAAGCAGTTAGCAGGAGCACTAGATCCAGTTAGCACAAGCGGTTAGCAGGAGCACTAGATCCAGTTAGCACAAGAGGTTAGCAGGAGCACTAGATCCAGTTAGCACAAGCAGTTAGCAGGAGCACTAGATCCAGTTAGCACAAGCAGTTAGCAGGAGCACTAGATCCAGTTAGCACAAGCAGTTAGCAGGAGCACTAGATTCAGTTAGCACAAGCAGTTAGCAGGAGCACTAGATCCAGTTAGCACAAGCAGTTAGCAGGAGCACTAGATTCAGTTAGCACAAGCAGTTAGCAGTTAGCAGGAGCACTAGATCCAGTTAGCACAAGCAGTTAGCAGTTACCATGAGCACTAGATCCAGTTAGCACAAGCAGTTAGCAGTTACCATGAGCACTAGATCCAGTTAGCACAAGCAGTTAGCAGTTACCATGAGCACTAGATCCAGTTAGCACAAGCAGTTAGCAGTTAGCAGGAGCACTAGCCCCAGTTAGGACAAGCACTTGCTCCAGTTAGCATGAGCATAGCCCCACTTAGCATTAGCACAAACCAAACAAATAAACCAAAATGATCTAGTGGTCAAAATATGAGAGTAATATGAGACAAAAATCTGCTTTGTGTTAGTTACCCAACAGAGGCGCTAATGTTAGCGGCCACATTTGTGAACATGTTGAAGGATGTTTGATTGAATGAAATCAAACTATAAACGTGTTACCTCGGTGTGAATATCTGAGTGAAAATGCTTCAGTCGTGTCAGATCATAGAAGTGATCTGTGATCACAGACGGTGATCTGTAACCACAACACACCATCACTAATGGGGGGTCACATCCTTTCAGGAGGGCAGCTGCACATCGTTTCATTTTGGCGATTTGTAGTTTAACAAACCTTTGACAGCAGCTCTGCTGGAGTCACACTGACTTCTCTCTCTGCGCCTTCATGTCTCCTCCTCAGGTCGTCCTCCATCCGTAACTCTCTCCGCTCCAAAGCCGTGACCGCAGGTAAACCTCCCAGGATGCACCTGTCACCCAGCAGAGGGGGAGGAGCTATCTGGTGTCAGCAGCCAGACCAGGTGGACAGGGTCTTCCAGGTGTTACGCAAAGGACTCAAGTACGTAAAATTACCGGTGAACGTAAATATATTAAACTATTGATACTCAGACTTCAGTGATAATTATCAGACAGTTTATGAGCTGATCACAGACGTGAACGTCTCTAAAGCTGTCCGATAAAAAGAGGAATATTTTACCAGTGGAGGAAGTGAAGGACGAAACTTCACATGTGATGACATACAAGCGTGTTGTTGGTCATGTGACCGTCTGCAGGGACTTCCTGGAGGGTCACCAGGTGGAGATGGACTTCCTGTCGTCACAGCAGAGGGAGAGCAAGAGGAACTCCAGACTGGTGAGGATGAGGAGGATGAGTGTGACCTTGTGATTATTTCTTTTATCAATGGGCTGATTGTAAAATGAATCAGGATTGATAAAGTGATCTGATGATGATGGTGTGTTTTCTCTGTCTCCAGGCCTTTCTGTATGACCTGGAGAAGGTGATCTTTGCACCAGAGCCACAAACAGATCCACATACATGTAAATAGCATCATGTCTAAACACTGGGGAGCTTCATGCTGTGGTTTTGTTTGACAGGAGATCAGAGCTCTGGAGAGATTCATACGAAGACTAGAGTTTCACATCAGCAAGGTAAACCAGCGTTTCCTTCTCCTGTTTCTGTCCTTTCAAAATAAAGGTACAGAGAACTTCCTGCAGCAGTGAAAAGACTGAACCGACTTCGACTGTAAACACCATCAGACACTCACAGAGCTGAGGTTGTTCTCAGTCCGTGTGTGTGTGTGTGTGTGTGTGTGTGTGTGCTCCGTGCAGGTGGAGGAGCTGTATGAGACCTACTGTATCCAGTGGCGGCTGTGTGAGGGGGCGGTGAACATGAAGAGAGCCTTCGCCCTGTCGGCATCCACCAGAGCCTCCAGAGAGAGTCTGCTGGAGCTGAGCCGCAGCCACCGGCACAGCCTGCAGGTCGTGAGAGTGTGTGTGAGAGTGTGTGAGAGTGTGTGAGAGTGTGTGAGTGTGTGAGAGTGTGTGAGTGTGTGTGTGAGAGTGTGTGAGAGTGAGTGAGAGTGTGTGTGAGAGTGTGTGAGAGTGTGTGTGAGAGTGTGTGAGAGTGAGTGAGAGTGTGTGAGAGTGTGTGAGAGTGTGTGTGTGAGAGTGTGTGAGAGTGTGTGTGAGAGTGAGTGAGAGTGTGTGTGAGAGTGTGTGTGAGAGTGTGTGAGAGTGAGTGAGGGTGTGTGAGAGTGAGTGAGAGTGTGTGTGAGAGTGTGTGAGAGTGTGTGAGTGTGTGTGAGAGTGTGTGAGAGTGTGTGAGAGTGAGTGAGTGTGTGAGAGTGTGTGAGAGTGTGTGAGAGTGAGTGAGTGAGTGTGAGAGTGTGTGAGAGTGTGTGAGAGTGAGTGAGAGTGAGTGAGTGTGTGAGAGTGTGTGAGAGTGAGTGAGTGAGTGAGAGAGTGAGAGTGAGTGAGAGTGAGTGAGAGTGTGTGAGAGTGAGTGAGTGAGTGTGAGAGTGAGTGAGAGTGTGTGAGAGTGTGTGAGAGTGAGTGAGTGTGTGAGAGTGTGTGAGAGTGTGTGAGAGTGAGTGAGTGTGTGAGAGTGTGTGAGAGTGAGTGAGAGTGTGTGAGAGTGTGTGAGAGTGAGTGGGTGTGTGAGAGTGTGTGAGAGTGAGTGTGAGTGAGAGTGTGTGAGAGTGAGTGAGTGTGTGAGAGTGTGTGAGAGTGAGTGAGAGTGTGTGAGAGTGAGTGAGTGTGTGAGAGTGTGTGAGAGTGTGTGAGAGTGAGTGAGAGTGAGTGAGTGAGTGAGTGAGAGAGTGAGAGTGAGTGAGAGTGTGTGAGAGTGAGTGAGTGTGTGAGAGTGTGTGAGAGTGAGTGAGTGAGTGTGAGAGTGTGTGAGAGTGAGTGAGTGAGTGTGAGAGTGTGTGAGAGTGTGTGAGAGTGAGTGAGAGTGAGTGAGTGAGTGAGTGAGAGAGTGAGAGAGTGAGAGTGAGTGAGAGTGTGTGAGAGTGAGTGAGTGTGTGAGAGTGTGTGAGAGTGAGTGAGAGTGAGTGAGTGAGTGAGTGAGAGAGTGAGAGTGAGTGAGAGTGTGTGAGAGTGAGTGAGTGTGTGAGAGTGTGTGAGAGTGAGTGAGTGAGTGTGAGAGTGTGTGAGAGTGTGTGAGAGTGAGTGAGAGTGAGTGAGTGAGTGAGTGAGAGAGTGAGAGTGAGTGAGAGTGTGTGAGAGTGAGTGAGTGTGTGAGAGTGTGTGAGAGTGAGTGAGTGAGTGAGAGAGTGAGAGTGTGTGAGAGTGTGTGAGAGTGAGTGAGTGAGTGAGTGAGTGAGAGTGTGTGTGGACACCTGGGAGGACGTTATCTCTCATTTTATTAAAGGTCAAAGGTTCATTATCTGACCAGCCTCTCCTCTACAGGACATGTCAGCCATGGAGGGAGAGCTGGAGATCCTCCTCGGAGAGCTGCACATCAAGATGAAAGGTACACACACACTCTCACACACACACACTCTCACACACACACACTCTCACACACACACACTCTCACACACTCTCACACACACACACACACACACACACACACACACAGCCATGTGCATGTCATCAGCAGCACGTTATCAAACATGTAACACGTGTTTCCTGCAGGTCTGATCGGCTTCGCTCGGCTCTGCCCTGGAGACCAGTACGAGGTGAGATTAACCCTCTAAACGCTGCGTCTGCGTCCTCACTGCTGCTTCTTCTTCTAGTGACATCATTTCTTGGAGGACCTTCTTCTTCTTCATGTCCCTAAAATGTGTCCAACCTCAGCTAAAAGGTTCCAGAAGTCACTAAAGCAGAATGAGTGAGAAAAGACTTCAGACTGGAGAAACATGGAGAAAATCCAGGAATCAGACATGTTGTTCATCAGAGGAGACTAAAGAGAGACAGAGAACATGTTGATCCAAATCAACAGTGGATGTAGAAACAGAAACTAAACAGCGACAGAGGTCACACCCGGTACGGTTGGTCACAACGGTCGGTGATGTCATGTCTGTCTGGTGTCATGTGACCAGGTGGCAGTGCGTCTGGGCCGCCAGCGGTGGAGGATCAGAGGGAGGATCGAGTCAGATGACACACAGAGCTGGGACGAAGAGGACATGGTCTTCCTCCCACACATACACCACAACTTTGAGATCAAGGTCTCACACTCAGAAATACACACGTTTATTAGAAAGTCACTTTTCCAAAACATATGCACGTCATCGTCATGTGGTGTGTGTGTGTGTCTCACCTGTCTTGTCTGTCCCGTCAGGTGACCGAGGCGAAGGGTCTGGGTTGGCTGCTCGTCGGCACGGTGACGTGTGCGAGCGCAGACTTCTTCGTGGCGACGCCGCAGCTGATGGTGGTCGATGTCACGGAGCTGGGAACCATGAAGCTACAGCTGGAGGTCACCTGGAGGTACACACATAAACACACACACACACACAGGTACACACACACACACACACACACACACAGGTACACACACAGAGGTACACACACACACACACACAGGTACACACACACAGATACACACACACACACAGGTACACACACAGAGGTACACACACACAGATACACACAGGTACACACACAGATACACACACACAGGTACACACAGGTACACACACAGATACACACACACAGGTACACACAGGTACACACACAGATACACACACACAGGTACACACAGTTATACACACAGAGGTACACACACACACACACACAAACACACACACACACACACACAGAGGTATACACACAGAGGTACACACACACACACACACACACACACACACACACACACACACACACGTACACATCAGCAGCCCGTTTGGTGGCTGCTGGCTGAGGTGATCTACTGGACCAGTTCCAACACTTTTACTACCTACCAGTCACTCACACACCAGGAAGTGGACAGGTATGTATGTGTGGGGGCAGCATGGTGGTGCGGTGGTCAGCACTGTTGCCTCACAGCAAGAAGGTTCCAGGTTCGAATCCCGGTTTGAACCCGGGGTCTTTCTGTGTGGAGTCTGCATGTTCTCCCCGTGCTAGCGTGGGTTCTCTCCGGCTTCCTCCCACATCAAGCTGGCACGCAAGCTGGGTTAACTGGTAACTCTAAATTGCCCGTAGGTGTGAGTGGTTGTTTGTCTCTGTATGTGGCCCTGTGATTGGCTGGCGACCAGTCCTGGGTGTACCCCGCCTCTTGCCCGAAGTCACCTGGGATTGGCTCCAGCGACCCCACAACCCTGACGGATAAGTGGTATAGATAATGGATGTGTGTGTGTGTGTGTGCAGTCCGTTTGACAGCACTGAGAAGATGAGGCCGCTGTCAGTCAGCAGGCAGTCGGTGTCCAGCAGGAAGAGCTCCGTTTACAGCTGGACGGCTCCCAGCACCCCCTCCTTCACTGAGAAGTACTTCATTGTGAGTACACACACACACACACACACACACACACACACACACACACAGGACTGTTGGCTCAGCCTGCTGCTCATGGCGGGGCCCTTTGGGTCACATGACCCACACACTGATCAGTGCCATGAAATGTGGCGTCCTTCCTCCTCCTCTGCTGCACTCTTACGTTCTTCTGTCCGTCAAACGGAGGATGAGCTGAGATCTTCGGTCCGTCAGGTCCTGGAAAGTCCTGGAGCAGTCCTGGGGCAGTCCTGGAGCAGTCCTGGAGCAGTCCTGGAGCAGTCCTGGACTCTCCAGGCACTGGGACTGACCCCCGCCTGTCGTTTCTGTCTGCAGTCAATGGTGCGTCAGCTGCAGGATCGGGACACCACCCTCCCGTCTCTGGGGTCCAGAAACCGACACAGCAGAGGAGGCGTGTCCCTGCTTAGCTACCTGTCCCACCCGTCACACGCCACCGTCATGCCAGACCCCCGCCCTCAGAGCCGCCGCGGCCTCAGGTAGGGCGGCCCGATTCGAGCAGGTGCCCCCACGCTGAGTCATCTCGTGTTTATCCTTCTCTTTTCATAACAATGTCTCCACAGCAGCCCGTCCAGCCCCAGTCCAGGCACCCCTCTGGGGGGCAGCCACACTCAGCTGTCCCCCGGGGGGGGCGCACCCCTGGAGAGGAGGAGGATGGATGATGAAGAGGAGGAGGTGTGGGGGGGGGGGTTGGATGGATCCCTGCTGGCTGCGAACATGTGAGGAGGAACTCATCATCATTAACTTACATTAATATTTGTACAACCAACAAATTATAAATACATCATATACCTTATATCACTTCAGCGTAGGACTACAGGGAGCACAGGTGATGTCACAGGTGATGTGTGTGTCGTCCAGGTGCAGTACTCCTGACATCCTGAGGAAGAACACCTGTGGGGAGGCGGAGCCTCAGAGTGTCACTGCAGCTGTGACACAGGAAGCTGCTCAGGTAAACACACCTGAGGGGCATGAAGGGTTATCTAAAGGTCACCTGAGGTTATCTAAAGGTCACCTGAGGGTTATCTAAAGGTCACCTGAGGTTATCTAAAGGTCACCTGAGGGTTATCTAAAGGTCACCTGAGGGTTATCTAAAGGTCACCTGAGGTTATCTAAAGGTCACCTGAGGTTATCTAAAGGTCACCTGAGGGTATCTAAAGGTCACCTGAGGTTATCTAAAGGTCACCTGAGGTTATCTAAAGGTCACCTGAGGGTTATCACTCTCCCTCGTATGTTCCAGGTCTCCTCAGAGTCATATTCTGCCCCCGCCTCCCCCGCCTCACCCGTCCCCCCTGCTGAGCCCCCAGCCGTCACCCCTTCCTCCTCCCTGACTGTGGGGGGGGCAGTGGGGGGCGGGGCTGAGCGGAGGGCCCAGGCCGTCAGGGTGGGGGCCCTGATGTCGGAGCTGGAGACGACGTTAGAGAAACAGAGCAGCTATGAGACGGAGCTGAAGGTTCTGGAGCAGCAGGTAGCTCACCTGGCCACCATCCTGAAGGTACGTGTCTCACACACACACACACACACACACCTGTGGCTGAGCCTCACCTGTGTGTGTGTGTGTGTGTGTGTGTGTTCAGAACGACCTCTCCCTGCTGAGACGCTCGTCGTCAGAAGAGACTCTGGCTGTGGAGGAAGTCCTGGGCAGCTTCGACTTCCTGTCACATGACTTCAGCGTAGATGATGAGGCTTCCTGTCGGGGCAGCGTGAGGCTGAAGGACAGCGGGTGAGTTCAGCAACACACAGCGATGAAACGCTGAATTGACGTGAAGCGGCTCACCTGTCCTCTCTGTCTTTATCCGCCAGCATCGGCTCGCTGCTGCAGAGCATGTCCAGGAGCCACAACAGCCAATCAGCTTCTGAGGAGGAGCTGGTCATCGCCCCGTTGACCTCTGGGAACTGGAGTCTGGACCAGGCTCTGGAGACTCACCTGGACATTTGTTGCATCCTGCTGCAGGTACAGTTTCTGCCAAAAGCTGTGTCCACTTTAACCGTTGAAGTTTGTCTCTGTGGCGTCAATCAGTCTTTTATCAAAGCGTCTCGCACGCTGATGTAAACTCACCTGAGAGCTGATTCCGATCACAGTCTCTTCCCTGTATGTTCTCACCTTCTGTAAAGTGTCTTACTCATTATTTCCTGTTGACTTCCCCCCCTGCGTCCTCAGGCGATGAAGATGACCGACTTCTTCCCGTCTCGGCTGGAGCTGCTGGAGGAGGCGTCGCTCCAAGCCGAGATCCTGGAGGAGGCCAGCTGTCTGCTGCTGGAGAAGAACGAGGCCGTGTCCGCCGCAGACGGTTCGTGGTCGCTGCCGTGTGTCCTCTACACCTGTGCCCCCCCGCTCTGAACAAGCTTGGCTCAAACTCCAGTTTAATGTGAAACATACAAGGGTACATTTTCCACCTGTTTTGGTCATGTGACCACACAGACCGTTTGGAGGCGTTCACTGTTATCCCGGAGGTTACCGGTAAACCGTTTGCTCCCACGTCCTCGTGTTAGCTGTTAAACCAAACCTCAGAAAGCCTCAGACACCAAATCTCTGTTAAGCATCTGTGTATTTTTGGCTAAAAAGTGTCTCCTGCTGCGACGCCACAGATATCAGCTGTTCTTCCTCTGAAGAAACTGATTCATGATCCTGGAGACGCCGGGAGCCGTCGCAGTCTTTCTTAAGCTGTTTCCACCAAACGGGAAGCAAACTATTCTCCTCGTGTTACTCAAGGGTCATCACCAGATCATCTCTGACAGGGGCTAATGCTAGTGCTAACTGGGGCTAATGCTAGTGCTAACTAGGGCTAATGTTAGTGCTATTTGAAAATCAATTTTAAAGAAGGGTTTCGGTTCCTCCTGCAGTGCTGCCGGGGGCCCAGAGGCCGAGGGACATCCTGCTGTTCTGGGAGGAGTGTGTTAGCGACAGCAGCTCTCCGTTCTGCTGCTCGGCCGACAGCTTCCTGAGGACGCTGAAGAAACGCTACACACACAAGGTGAAGGCCAAGCAGCCCGGCCAATCAGAGAGAGGTACGCGGTGTTCACCCACCTCACATGATACAGATCATTCCTTCATTTCATCATCATTTCTTTGCTTTCTGTG
This sequence comes from Pempheris klunzingeri, assembly GCF_042242105.1. NCBI lineage: Eukaryota > Metazoa > Chordata > Actinopteri > Acropomatiformes > Pempheridae > Pempheris > Pempheris klunzingeri. Next base: position 191,649 of record NC_092013.1, on the reverse strand, counting down.
GAGCACAAACTCTTCGTCAGAACACCTCGTCTGGCTCTGTACATCGTTTCTGTGTGAGCGTTCGTGTCGTCATATCGTCACGCGGTCGCTCACTCGTGGCGTTCTTTATCTCCATCATGTGCTGTGTTTTCTCTGCCGTTCTTCTTCCTCCTTCAGTCTTTTCTCGGCTGCTGCAGCAGCTCCAGACGGTCTGTCGGACGGTGCCCAGCCCCCGGCCGCTCTGCAGCCTGGACAGAGTCACCGTCTTCCAGCTGTCGGTGTACCTGAAGCGCTGGAGCATCCAGGAGCTGGGGGAGCACGTCTCCCGCCTTTCCAGAGAAGGTACGCCGCTCGGTTTAAGGTCTTCTGATATGACCGACAATCTTATCCACCAGTTCCCGCTGTATTTCAGAGTACTTCCTGTCGGCCCTGCGGAGCCCCAAAAGGAAGCGGGTTCTGAATAAGCTTAGGGGGCGGGGCATTGCGGAGCTCCTCCCACTGCGGTGCACGCTGCAGACGCTGGCCGCCCTGCAGGTCGACTCCAACCACAGAGTCTGTAAAGCTGCTGCCAGCTGCCTCTGCAGAGCCGCAGGCTGCAAGAGCTTCAGGAGCAGGGTAGGTCCTCCGGCCGCCGCCATGTTTGATCTATCAGACAGGTTCAATCAAAAGAAAGTGTTAACGTGAAAGAGAACATGGGGCGGGGTCAAGACGGCAGGTTTGATATGACGAGAACAACAGAAACAGTAAAACCACAAACTGAACACATTACTGTCACAGTCTGTATAAAGAAGTGTCGTGTCCTCTGATTGGTCGGTATCAGTCTGTGTAAAGAAGCGTCCTCTGATTGGTCGGTATCAGTCTATAAAGAAGTGTCCTCTGATTGGTCGGGATCAGTCTGTATAAAGAAGCGTCCTCTGATTGGTCGGTATCAGTCTATAAAGAAGCGTCCTCTGATTGGTCGGTATCAGTCTGTATAAAGAAGCGTCCTCTGATTGGTCGGTATCAGTCTGTATAAAGAAGCGTCCTCTGATTGGTCGGTATCAGTCTATAAAGAGTGTCGGTGTCCTCTGGGTCTGAACAGTGAAGCCGATGCTGAAGAGCCTTAAAGCTGCATCCTCTCTAGTGTCCAGCAGGGGGCGACTCCACTGGCTCCAAACAGAAGTCTGATTGGATGGAAGTCAATGAGGAAATGAGTCGACTTCTCAGTGAACATTTTCCTGATGAGTTTCTGCTCTCAGTCTCTAGTTTACAGTCTTCTTCAGCACAGCAGGATGTTCATTTAGTCAATGATGGTCCATTAAGAGGAAGATACACCAGGAAGGGGGGGGGCTTTAGGGCAGGGCTACCCGCTCACTGACCAATCAGAGGAGGGTCCTGTCTGAACCTGACCAATCAGAGGAGGGTCCTGTCTAAACCTGACCAATCACAGCAGACGTGTGTAACGGCGCTCTTCCTCCTCCGTGTCCTCCAGGCTGTTGTTTACTACACTGAGAGTCTGAAGAGCTCTGATGTTCACGTCCAGCTCGGCTCCTGTCAGGCTCTGAAATGTCTCAGGGTGAGCAGCATGCACACACACACACACACACACACACACACACACACACACACACACACACACACACACACCATCCACTATGAACTGTGTATGTGTGTGTGTGTGTGTGTCAGGCCACAGAGAGTGTGGACCACATCGCAGATCTGTGGAGGTCTCTGGATGAAGACGTGCGCGGCGCTGCCAGAGAGGCCGTCCTGTCCTTCGGTACGGACGCTCACTCTTCTTTCATCTTCGTTTTCTTCTGTCGTCCGAAAGTTCTCATCACACTTCCTGTCCGTCCGTCTGTCTGCAGGTAAGAAGGGATACCTGGCCTTCCAGAGGATGGACCAGCTGTACGCAGACATGGAGGAGGAGGCTTATCAGAACCAGGAGACAGAGATTACCTTTCTGTAGGGGGGGTCGGACCTGAAGCAGGGGGACGGCGCCTCGGTCCTGGTGGGGCCCGACACGGGGAGCCTCGATGACCCCGACCACGTGAGGAGCTGCAGTCGGAGTCCGCTAACGTTAACGAGACCTCGGACTCACTGAGCTTCATCACGGACCACAGCACCAAGTGCAGGGGGGGGGGCTGAGGACGGGGACTGCTGCGGTGGTGCTTTCACCCTGTGACTACAGGACGGATGGACTGGGAACAGGAAGTTACTTTGGTCAAATATCAGGAGTTCTGGGTATTTAAAGGAGAACTCTGGTGTTTTTTTAAACCAGGGTCATTTCTCTACATATTCTGGTGTTTAATTCGCTGGTAGGTAAGAGAAGTGTTGGAAGTGGTCCAGTGTGTTTAAACACAAACAGCAGTTATATTGTTTTCTGAAAAGCCACCAAACAGTCTGCTGCTCCTCATCAGTTAGTTTGTGTTATTGTGGGTTAAACAAGTGTTGTGTTGGATCCAAACTGACTTTAAAACACCAAAGAGGCAGCAGCAGAGCGGCAGCTCTAAAATCCCTGTTTTAGTGAATGTAGTCTGGTGTGTGTGCTGTTTGTGGTTAAACCAAAAGGATCTTCCAGGTCTCTCTCTGTAGGGATCCTTTCCATGATGCTGTCACACACTTAGAATAACACTCTGAGCCTGTCAGTGGATCAAACAAGCTCTTTTAGTGGACCTACTGTGATCAGGTGCAGTTGTCCCAAAGGATCACGTTGCAGCCATTGCAGCCCGTTTGGTGGCTGCTGGCTGAGGTGATCTACTGGACCAGTTCTGGCTGAGGTGATCTACTGGACCAGTTCCAACACTTTTACTACCTACCAGTCACTCAGAGACCAGGATGAGGACAGAGAGGATCATGGGTAGAAACAGTGGAGTTACCATTTAGATTATTTCAGCTTTTCCAGTGTTGGGACTTCCTCTTAAGTTCAACGAATCTACGCGTTTGTTTTGGTTGAAAATTAAGGTGCATTATTTTGCTATTTCGAAGCATAATGAGCATGAATCCACTATAACAGTCCCAGACAGCCAGGCTTTAATGGAGGAACACACCTCTACAGATCTGACTGTGGCAGGTGACTTTACTCTGAGCTCTACGGACTCTCTTCGTTCGTTTCCATCAGACTTTGAGCGCTTAGAAGAAGGAGGACCGAGTGGCTGCAGAAACATTTCCACAAACAGGAGCTGTGACATTCAGGGACGTCAAAGGATCATAGATCAAACAGAGTTTCACTTTGCTTTTCTAAATCTGCTGTTCTGTCAGTGAGGTTCTGCTCTGCAGACAACACGGAGCTGCTGGATGTTAGCGTGTCGTCACCTGAGGTATATGTGTGCTTTCATCAGCTTAGAGAACAGTTCCTGTGGTAGTAAATGAACAAACACTAATGAATGACAATGCGTTTATGTGATTAGCTCACTGCACCTGATCACAGTAGGTCCACTTAAAGAGCTTGTTTGATCCACTGACAGGCTCAGAGTGTTATTCTAAGTGTGTGACAGCATTATGGAAAGGATCCCTGGAAAGGAGACCTGCTGCCTCCATCAGATAGTTCAGTCAGTGTGTTATTATGTGACTTTGGTGTTTTAAAGGGTCAGTTCAGATCCAACACAACATTGTGTAACCCACAATAACACAAACAGACTACCTGATGGAGGCTGCAGCAGACCAGCAGCTCGTGTTCTGGGAGCTAAAATCAATGTTTTTGTTAATGTAGTCTGGTGACACTTAAAGGGTTAGTTCACATCTGAACTGTCCCTTTAAAACACCAATGTCCTAAGCAGTCCTGTGTTCTGTGAGGTGAAATTACTGCTAAAAGACGGAGTTGCCCTTTAGGACAAACAGCTTGTATGGGCCCGTTCACAGGCTGCTGCTGCCCTCTGCTGGCTGTCTGAGGAAACTGGGGTTTAGGGGCTCCGGCCTGAAGCTGCTGACTGACCAGAGCAGATTTCTCTGCAGTCAGACTCACCTCTGTGACGGCGGCATGTGAGGAATGTTTGTGGGTCAGCTTCTCTTCATGCTCCGGAGCTTTCTGGTTTGAGAAATGTACCACTGAGTTATCAGATCATTTTCCTCCAACGAGATATAAAAGCAGGAGGCCTGAACTGCAGCGCTCCACAGCCTCCCGTCAGAGCACCTCGGGGGCACTGTAATGTGGAGCATCATGGGAAGATGGTGTCTGAGGAGCGTCACATGAAACAAACCCTGTTGTTTGACGCAGGTTTAATACATACAAAACTATCATTCATGTTTGTGAGGATCTGAGCCTGTCACTGGATCAAACAAGCTCTTTTAGTGGACCTACTGTGATCAGGTGCAGTTGTCCCAAAGGATCACGTTGCAGCCCGTTTGGTGGCTGCTGGCTGAGGTGATCTACTGGACCAGTTCCAACACTTTCACTACCAGAGGACCAGGGGGAGAAACAGTGGAGTGACCCTTTAAGATCGTTTCAGCTTTTCCAGTGTTGGGACTTCCTCTCATTCAAGTTCAACAAATCTGTGTTTGTTTTGGTGGAAATCGGTGAGTCAGTCAGTGAACGAACCACATCACAGTGACATCATAACACATCAGCACTGCTCAGCTTGGTCCCTCCTGTAAACTGTTTGAACTCAGGTTGTAATAATCATTTTGTTATAACTGGATGTGTGGCTGACAGAAATGTGTATAACTGAGACTTTAGTGTTTCTTTGCATTTAAACCTTTAGTGTTTTCAGAGCTCCAGTAACTCGTTTCTTCAATGACTCGCCTCTTGTTGTCGTGTATATTCATGTCTGTTCAGTTTCAAACACAATAAATGTTTTGTCAGTTTCAAACCGTGTGTGGGACGAAGACGCCACACCGACAGATAAAACCTCTCATCAATTAACTATAGACAAGGTTTCCATGGCAACATCACCACTCAAGTCATGTGTTTCTCTTTCATCATTTCACTGACCACCAATCTGACGCTCTTAACACTGTTTTAGATTTTAGAAAATCACAGGCAAGACAAAACACCATTTTAAAGGGACAGTCCGTGTTATCTGCAGCGTGCCTCTGTAGGTGGAGGTCGGCACAGACACGATAAGCAGTGTACTGCTGTGAATGGGGGGGGGGTCCTTTAGCATCCTAAAACAAACACAGGCCAGATCGGACGTCGTCAGACAGCTTTCTGCCAGGGACCTAGAGCTGTTACGTCACTCTGTAGCTCCCAGACCACAGGAGCTACTGCCTTTGGTGTTTTTAAGGGTTCATTTGGATCCAACATGTTAAATCACCACGTCACAGCAACCACACCTGCACCTCCTGTGTTCAATCACCGATTTATTTTATTTTATTTTTTTTTAAATGGAGTCTGGTCTGTTTGACGAGTGCAATACAACAGCTTAATTTCCCCATCGGCGCGAGATAAAGAGGTGGAAATATTCCAAACACTGATGTTGATGTTTTAGGAGGCTAAAATCTGTTTGTTTAAATCTCTATAGACCACTTACAGCCACAGTGCAGATAACACGGACTGTCCCTTTAAGAGCACAATTTAAAACTCCTTAAAAAAAACTTTAGTTCCCAAAGACCTTCTGGACATTGGACAGGACACGGAGGTCTACACAGGTTAACATGTTGAAAGGAAAACTTTATTTAAATTAAAACCAAAGCAATTATGAAGCAGTGAGCATGTTCAGCACTGCCACACACACACACACACACACACACCTCAGCCTGTGTCTAACAGCTAGACATTAACACTGCCAGCAGGGACACACAAGGATGTGTCCTCACAGCACTCTGATTAACAGGTGACTAACCAGTCCCCACTAACCAGTCACCTGGTGACTAACCAGTCACCGGGTTGTCGGTGTAAATGTGACGTCACCAGGAGCTGCTGGAAATACTGAACATCTGCGCCATATTTTTACTGTCACCAGCATGTCATCACACACACACACACACACACACACACACACACAGATTATCCTAGCCTTTGGAAACTTTCAGCATTTTGTTTTAATTCTTTAAAATCTGTGTGAAAAATAAAACCAACTCATGCACAGGAAAGACAGACGGAGAGACCGAAGGAAAGGAATCGCAGGTCAGAGGCCTCACTCTGATGGGGGGGGGGGTTGGGACACCTCCCAGCTTTGCTCAGGTGAGTCAGTGCAGCACCGCCGACACACGCGGAGTTATTCACAGCGTGGTTACAGATTGTCCGTGTGTATGTTCTCTCCTTAGCGCTCCTGTGTGCAGAGCCGGCATGGCGGCAGAGGTGTGTAGCCCCTCCCCCCTCTGACAGCTCGTCTATAACACTAACATGGCGGCAGGTAAAACTTGCCAACACCTGCGGTGGTCGTGGTCTGAGAATCTAACATGGCTGCCAGCTGTGTGTGGCGGTCTGAGGTGGAGAGCGTTGTCGCTGTAGACGAGCGTTTGTGGAGGAAGTGGCGTCCCTCTGGGTGATGCTGAACACAGGCTAATGGCGGCGCCACATGTGACGTAGACTGTAGGTGTGTGTGTGTGTATGAAAAGCTGTTGAAGGTGAAATTCTGTTTCCTGTTACATGACGTGTCCTCTGGTGTTGCGCTCCCCCCCCCCCCAAATTCAAGTCTGTTTGTCCAGCATGGCGAGAAGTCAGCCTCCCATGATCCTCTGGGGCCAACTCTGGCTGAGCGCTCCACCTCCCCTCCTCGATGTGTCTGTGGCGGTTGCCTGACACTCACCCCTTCCTTCCCTCCTTTCCATCGCCTCCCCCGTCTCTCTCCTAGGTCCCGATGATGGCCGGGTCGTGGGCGGCGTCCGGCAGCGCGGCGTCCTGGCAGTGGTACAGGAAGCAGTTTCCCCAGCAGCTGTAGCAGATGAGGAAGAGGGCGGCGAGGAAGACCAAGGCACAGATGGTGCAGGGCTTCCTCTCCAGCAGGAAGCTGAGCAGGTAGAAGCCCATGAACATGGAGTGGTTGAACCACAGCGCCGGGTTCAGCGGTTTCGGGATCAGCAGCACCGGCAGCAGCCACTGCAGGCAGTACATGGTCGCTGCTGTGCGGCGGGGGGGCTGACCTTAGCGGAGGTACGGCGAGGGGGCGGAGCTAGGCGACCACGGTGGGATGATGGAGGGACACGTGGAAGAAGCCAGGGGTCATCAGGTCATCCCTGAAGATGGAACACAGCAGATACTATTAATTAGCCATCAATTAACCTGCCAATCATTTCACTGGTTCAGCGTCACCGAAGCCTCCACGGCGTCCTAGAGCCCCGGGATAATTATTCTGCCATGTCTGTTTCAGCTCGTCACTCCTCCGTGATTGCAACATGAATTTCTTTGGCTTTTTAACTCGTTTGCTGCTGTGTATTTTTTTAATATTATATTTTCTGATGTTTTATGGACCAAACGATTCATTACATGGAGAAAATAACACCTGGATTAACCAGTAGAGGTGAAGATATTTGCTGGCTGCGGCGCTGATCCATTCAGACGCTGTGCAGGTGTCGCTTCTCTCTGACCCGTCTCCTCCCAACACCATCCCCACCTCCACGCTCTGCTTTAATAGCTGCAACAATTTATCAATTAACTGATTAGTCCATCGACAGGAAACTGATAAGCAGCTTTTTTGATAATCATCTAATCGCGTAAGCCCTTTTTCAAGCACAAATCCATTGTTCCAGGTTCACAGGTGTGAAAACGTGCTGCTTCTCTTGGTTCAGTGTTCTGTGTGTGGGACAGACAGACGTCTGCTGAGGAGACCTTTCACCGTTTCCTCCAGTTCAGAAAATAATCAGCAGATTAATGTGTGACAAAATAAAGATTAGCCTTCTTATCCATGACTGCAGATTAATCACAGGCAGGACATGTGTAGACTGTGTTCATATCCACACACATGATAAACACACCTGCACACTAGAGCAAATGATCCACCTCGGAACAAACATATAGCTGGTGTGGATGAGGTGTAACGTTACCTTTGTTCAGACTAGTCACTGACCCGGTCCTGCTTAATAGTGACACATTAGTCAACACATAACTACCTGCCCAGGTCACTTCCGTGTCAGGGCCTGATACTCGTAGCTTAGCCGCTAAGCTAACGCTAACTAGCTACGCAGTAATCACCCCTACGCTGCTGTACAAGTGACGGCTAACATGAAGGATGTGAACACGAGAACAGGATGATTTGGACGGAATCTAATTAAACCACCGGGTTAGGGTTAGCTAGTCCGAACCTGCGGGCTGGTTAACTTTAAAGCGGCTGGTTTCACCATGAGGGCTGGCTGAGGCTGAGGAACACTGGCAGCTGTTAGCATTTATCCTCCGGTCCACCAAACTGTGCAACACTGTCATGTTGTTATAACCAACTAACTAGCGTCGGTGTTACCTAGTTAGCTAGCCAACAGCTAGCTCTTTGTCACAATCATTCAGTTGGACAACTTGCCTACACTGGCAGCTGTGACAAAACGTAGGTAAGTTAGCTAGTTCAGGGTAGTTGGGTTAAATTAAGTTACATGGTTTGGTTCTTTAGTTAGCTGACCAGTATTAGTGCTAGTTGACAGAACGACTAAGTTATGTACTGCTAGCCCATGTCCCAGTGTGCGGAAAGAAGGGCACAGCCAAACACCATTCAAGAATCTACTAATTTAATGCTGCCGGAGATAGCAGCATCATTAGCCGTCACAGAAACACTTTCAGAGCTCGACGAGCCGCTCAGTGTTTCCACACCAAGCAGCATCTGTTACGAAGTGACTTTAACATTTAAATGGCCTCGTGTTTAATCTCCTCCAAATATCCATCGCAGTGGGCGGTAACGTTAGCGAGCAGCGGGAGCCTGTTCTCAGGGCGGAACGTTTCCAAACATTCTGCTCGGTGGTGGAAATAATTTCAACATTTCAACAATCAGGCCTCTGTAAAGCGCCGCCAGTCACACAGTTTGGCAACAACATTTTCTCTGGAGACCACAGAGCTGCACGGACCGGAGGCTAGCAGAGCTAAGCTAAGCTAGGTTAGTTTAAGAACAAAAGATTTGGCCAGTGTAACATCATTGTACCAAGTAACCGGCCACTTTGACAGCTGTGTTAGAGTTGGCATCGGTGTTTGAATGAATAAAGAAAATGAACAAACCTGACATCTTTAGGGCTCATTCTCAGCATAGGGCGACCACCAGCATCAGATCTGTCCGCCTCGGCACGGACTGCGTACGGAGCTGTTAGCTAGCACATTAGCTACCAAACATTAGCGTTAGCCCGAAGGACCCCTGGGGCAGAACTGAGGGCATGCTGTGGCCTGCCTGATCATATTTAAGTCCGTCTCACCAGGGTTTATCCAGCGGAGAGTTTAGCCTGTGGTTAGTATCTACTATTTCCCAGCTAGTAACCCTGATTTCACATTATCCCGACGACATGATTTACTGTTTGTGTTCACGATAGAGTAAAAGAAAAATCTGGTGCACAAAGCCTGATTTTGTGGGCAGGTTTGGACTGGGCGACACAATATTTCTGATAAAAAAATATTTTTTATTTTAGAAAATGTTCATGTTTTGGAGGGACCTGTGACCCTGGTGACCCTCCACCTACTGCTGTCTGTGTACTGCAGTGTTGCCAGATTGGGCAGGTTTCCGCCCAATTGGGCTGCTTTTCACAACATTTAGGGTGTTTTTAGAAAATATTCAGGAGAAAATATTAACAAAGTAGTTGCCATTATATGGCAAAAAAAAGTAAAAACGTCCACATTTCAATAAACTGCTGTGCCCTCGCACTCCTTTGCAGTATCGATGGGATCTGGTGCACAGTGAACTAAGGATGGGACTAAGGAGGAAGAGAATGAGCACTGCTCTGCTCCTGTATTTACTGCTAACATCAGACCTCAGCTGTTAATATAAGATTTGTCAAAGTAAGATTGATTTCGCGTTGCAACCCTGAAATAAGATAAGCTAACACACGGGGCTAGTTTCACTAACCACCAGCCAACCAAAGAGCATGTAGCATTAGCATGAAGCCATAAAGCCCTTCTGTAAAGGTCTATTTCTGGACTGCCACATTTAGTGTGGAGGTGAATGGGTGGTCAGCGTACCAATGAATGGGTAGTCAGCATAGAGGTGAATGGGTAGTCAGCGTACCAGTGAATGGGTAGTCAGCATAGAGGTGAATGGGTAGTCAGCGTACCAGTGAATGGGTAGTCAGCGTACCAGTGAATGGGTAGTCAGCATAGAGGTGAATGGGTAGTTACTGGAGTTTATTTTGACTCAGTCCCACCGGTGCCACACTACACCATCCTACTGCACCAAACACCCATTGGAGCACCACATCCACCACTGATAATAGCCACCAACAAATCAGCCATTTACTCTGGTTTAATAACCAATCAATAAAACTAAAATGTCAAGCAATTTGAGGAGAGTATTTAGCCTTTTTTTAGAAAATCAAAAGGGCAGAAAGTGTTGAATGGTGGACGAACACATTGTTGATTTTTGTATTTTCATGGAATTTGTCAACAGTAACAAAAAAATAGAAAATCATCTTCCACATTCATTAAAACTTGTTTTTGGATCTTTGAAGAAACCCCATGAACACAAGAAATCATTGTCTATTACTTTATGTTCTGGACCCAAACATCCAGGGGCAGAAATGACAAGGAATCACATTTTCTCACATTTAATTCATGACAGAGACAACCAAAAGAGAGACAGTCTGCAGTCAAAAAGGAAATCAATAGACACAGGAAACAAGATCAGTAAATAAATTAACTGGGATGAAAAAATGAAAACTCATCAAAATGTTAGACATGGAATTGGTTAAAACCTCACCAGGAATCTAAACTTGCTTTTCTTTAAACAAATAAATGGTCTTTTTGCTACAACTGAATCTCCATTGACTTGCACTAGCACAGCTAAAAATGCAAACACACGAGGCGGCTGTCAAATTCTGAACAGAAAAACGCAAACTGAAATGATCCGAATCTTTTACGCGTTCAGCTGATTTCTAGCTACAGAAGCAACTAAAGTTGTCTCCATCAGCTCTCATCCTGGCTTTCAGCAAATTAAAGCAACAGAAGCGAAATATTTTCTCAAATCGCTGAAGGGCTGAAAGCTACATGCTCGTCTCTTCTGCCTCCCAGTGGAGGACAACGGGAACGTGTCCTGAACGCCCCGCCAAGTCCTGTTTAGCTGACAAAGTGCACATCACTCAGCGAAGTTTATAGTGAAGCCGTTTACAGTATCGTTACATTGAGAAACGTTGGAGTAAAAGAGCTGAAACAGGCAACGTCTTGATGAAATGCAAATGGGCAATGCAGCCTGTAACAGAGATGGAGAGGGACAACTGCAGTACATCATCCTCAGAGAGAACGACGTCAACCACAGATTGTCTGTATCTCCATTCCTGTTAGCGGAGCTCAGGGACTCGAGTCTGTTCCATGTCTGAACGACAATCAGACAAAAATATTGATTAAATAACGATTATTTCTTCCATCTGACCTGTGATGTTGCCCTTAAGTCCAGAAAAACCCGAAAAACCTGTGACGACTTTACTCAGACCCGACCTGGAATGATTCAGACATGATCGCAGTGACTCCGACATGACTATAGTGATTCAAACGTCACTTTAATAACTCGAACGCGACTGAAGGGACTGAACAGGATCATCGAGACGTGATCACAATGACTTTGATGTCACTCAAACATGATGGTGCAGGGACTCGAACACGTCCTATTTTAACATTAAACGTTAAACCAGACTCGGGGATGGACTCGGACTCGGGGTGTTGTGACTCGACTGTAACTGACTATTTTTCGTGCTTTGGCCTCTAAACGTTGCCCATGTGTCATAGCCTCAAGAGTTAGCCTGAAGTTAGCGTACAGCAGCCATTCCAACACTACAGAAGAAGCATATTAGGCTAACGGGACTCAAGTAAAGCGGTCACATGACCATTCTCACTGCGTGTAACACGTTTACCACGATGCAGCATTTCAATGATGATAGTCTCTGTTTCAAACAGGAATCGATAAAGTGCCAAAACCTCACATTGCTACAGGCTTCACTTCCTGTTAAGGGATTCGGAGGAGGAGCTACGAGGAGTCGCTGCCATCAACAGTCGGTAAAACCGCCAGCCGTCTCTGGAGCTGTGACGCTTGTCAGAACGCTCTCGGTCAGACGTCATGAGTTTCACGCGGCATTCACTGACACTTTTCGTCAGAGGTGGGAGGATATTCTGATCTTTTACTGAAGTAAAATTACCAACACACACTGTGAAAGTCCTCCATTACATTCAAATGTTACCACAGTAAAAGACGTGAGAACTGGGAGAAGAACTAGATAAATTACATAAATTATTAGATTAGATTAGATAAATGTAGAGTGAGAAGTGTAATGTAGCAGGAAGATAAAATACTCCAGTAAAGTACAAATACTTGAGTACTTTAGTTACGCTACTTTCAGAGACTGTTTGCTGTGGTTTCAGCTTGAGTCTTTCTGTCAGACATTTTGATTTTAGTGTGAAATAAAATGGCGGCTGCTCCTCGTTTACATTCAGTCATTAAAGGAAGAAGAGGGAGTGTTTTGATTGGACGCTGGTGACGTGTTTTTTCTGTCCCGCGCTGAAAGCTGAAGGCACACAGAGCCGCACTGTGAGGAGGACGTCTGAAGAGACCGGCGAGGTGCACCGTCTCACCGGGAAACCAGACTAACAGCGTACAGCGGTATCCATGACGACGTCAGTGACTCCTCCCAGCTTCTGTCCCAACTCATCTCTGATTGGACGACACATCTGTCTCTCACTCTTTAACCATTTTTACTACCATCAGCTGCTTCCTCTTTTCTCCCCCTTCTGTCCTCTCTTCCTCTCTGTCGTCTTCCTCCTCCTCCTCCCTCCATCATCATCTGTCTAACGAAGACGCCCGTCCTCCATAACCCGTCTCCTCCTCCTCTTTGTCCATCAGAGATGTGTGTCCTGCTCCTCCTCTTCCTCCTCAGTCGCTGCTTGGTTGACAAACACCTGAAAATAAAATGAGGATGAGAGGCTTCATGCTGTTGTCGGGCAGAATAAAGCTGCTGGACTCGTTCATTTAGTCACTCATCCACCTGTCGTCCAATCACCTGCCAGCGACTGCTGTCCTCCCTGCCTCCTCCTCCTGCCATCCCATTGGTGCTCGGCTTCTTCTCCCGCATCTCAGGCTGGCTGTCATTGGCCACGTCCAGCGTGGGGTTGTCATGGCAACCGTTTTCCACAAAGTGAAGCTCCTCAGCGCGGAACTGCAGAGCAACAGAGCGCCAATGAAGAGCTGCAGGTGTGTGTGTGTGTGTGTGTGTCTCTCTCAGTGTGTGTGTGTGTACCGTGGTCTTGGTAGTGGGCAGTCTTCGTTGCCAGCAGATGTAAATGAACCCAGACGTGATGATGACCATGCAGACGGAGCCGATGATCACCAGAACCACAAACAGCTTCCCGTAGTCACTGCGTGTTTGACTCGGACGGGACTGACAGCTCTTCGCCGCACTGTAGTTCTGGATCCCCAACTGAACACACACACACACACACACACACACACACACACACACACACTGTAGAAGTAGTCACAGGAAACATGTGCCTGATGTCTGATTATTGATATTCAGGTGAAGGGTAACTCCCCTGTTTCTCCCTCTGGGTCCTCTGTGTCCACATCCTGGTGTCTGAATGGCTGGTAGGTAGTAAAAGTGTTGGAACTGGTCCAGTAGATCACCTCAGCCAGAACTGGTCCAGTAGATCACCTCAGCCAGAACTGGTCCAGTAGATCACCTCAGCCAGCAGCCACCAAACGGGCTGCAATGGCTGCAACGTGATCCTTTGGGACAACTGCACCTGATCACAGTAGGTCCACTAAAAGAGCTTGTTTGATCCACTGACAGGCTCAGAGTGTTATTCTAAGTGTGTGACAGCATCATGGAAAGGATCCCTACAGAGAGAGACCTGGAAGATCTTAGGATTTTAGCTCACAGCACACAGGAGCTGCTGCTCTGGTATGTTTGTGTTATTGTGACTGGTGATGTAAACACTCTCCTAAATTAAGCTGTGTTCTGGGAGCTAAAATCCCTGTTTTAGTGAATGTAGTCTGGTGTGTGTGCAGAGAGCGATATAACGGCTGTCTGTGGATCTTACAGCCAGCTGAGGTGATCGACTGGACCAATTCCAACATGTTTTGTACCTACCAGTCATTCAGACTGGAAGCCAGAGTTCTACTTTAAACTGTAAATTCCCCTGAACATGCAGGTGTGTCAGTGTGTCCACGTGAGCAGAAACCCTGCTGACTGTCCTGGAGTCAGTTACCTTATTCAGACTGGTCCTGATCTCTCCCAGCATGTCCAGCACTTCCTTGGTACTGATCACACCTGGAAGCACACACACACACACACACACACACACAGTTAATGTTAGCCAACAGCACTGTCTGCCTGTGTGTGTGTGCCTGAGTGTGTGCGTGTGTGTGTGTGTGTGCGGTTGTGCCTGAGTGTGTCTGTGTGTGTGTGTGTGGTTGTGCCTGAGTGTGTGCGTGTGTGTGCGATTGTGCCTGAGTGTGTGTGTGTGTGTGCGGTTGTGCCTGAGTGTGTGTGTGTGTGTGTGTGTGTGTGCGTGTGCAGTTGTGCCTGAGTGTGTGTGTGTGTGTGTGTGTGCGGTTGTGCCTGAGTGTGTGTGTGTGTGTGAGGTTGTGCCTGAGTGTGTGTGTGTGTGTGCGGTTGTGCCTGAGTGTGTGTGTGTGTGTGTGTGTGTGTGTGTGTGCGTGTGCAGTTGTGCCTGAGTGTGTGTGTGTGTGTGTGTGTGTGTGCGTGTGCGGTTGTGCCTGAGTGTGTGTGTGTGTGTGTGCGGTTGTGCCTGAGTGTGAGTGTGTGCGTGTGTGTGCGGTTGTGCCTGAGTGTGAGTGTGTGCGTGTGTGTGTGTGCGGTTGTGCCTGAGTGTGAGTGTGTGTGTGTGTGTGTGCGGTTGTGCCTGAGTGAGTGTGCGTGTGTGTGTGCGGTTGTGCCTGAGTGTGTGTGTGTGTGTGTGTGTGTGCGGTTGTGCCTGAGTGTGTGTGTGTGTGTGTGCGTGCGGTTGTGCCTGAGTGTGAGTGTGTGCGTGTGTGTGTGTGCGGTTGTGCCTGAGTGTGAGTGTGTGTGTGTGTGTGTGTGTGTGTGCGGTTGTGCCTGAGTGTGTGTGTGTGTGTGTGTGCGGTTGTGCCTGAGTGTGAGTGTGTGCGTGTGTGTGCGGTTGTGCCTGAGTGTGAGTGTGTGTGTGTGTGTGTGTGTGTGCGGTTGTGCCTGAGTGTGAGTGTGTGCGTGTGTGTGTGTGCGGTTGTGCCTGAGTGTGTGTGTGCGGTTGTGCCTGAGTGTGTGTGTGTGTGTGTGTGTGCGGTTGTGCCTGAGTGTGTGTGTGTGTGTGTGTGTGTGTGCGGTTGTGCCTGAGTGTGAGTGTGTGTGTGTGTGTGTGAGTGTGTGCGTGTGTGTGCGGTTGTGCCTGAGTGTGAGTGTGTGTGTGTGTGTGTGTGTGTGTGTGCGGTTGTGCCTGAGTGTGAGTGTGTGCGTGTGTGTGTGTGCGGTTGTGCCTGAGTGTGTGTGTGTGCGGTTGTGCCTGAGTGTGTGTGTGTGTGTGTGCGTGTGCGGTTGTGCCTGAGTGTGTGTGTGTGTGTGTGTGTGTGTGTGCGGTTGTGCCTGAGTGTGAGTGTGTGTGTGTGTGTGTGTGTGTGTGTGTGCGGTTGTGCCTGAGTGTGAGTGTGTGCGTGTGTGTGTGTGTGCGGTTGTGCCTGAGTGTGTGTGTGTGTGTGTGTGTGTGCGGTTGTGCCTGAGTGTGAGTGTGTGCGTGTGTGTGTGTGCGGTTGTGCCTGAGTGTATGTGTGTGTGTGTGTGTGTGTGTGCGGTTGTGCCTGAGTGTGTGTGTGTGTGCGCGGTTGTGCCTGAGTGTGAGTGTGTGTGTGTGTGTGTGTGTGTGTGTGTGTGTGCGGTTGTGCCTGAGTGTGTGTACCGTGCACAGATGCCAGGTTCATCAGCAGCTGGTGTTGTTGGTGTGTGGGTTTGCTCAGGTAAAGTACCCATGATCCCTCAGGGCTGCTCATCCTCCGAGCAAACACTCGCTCCATGATCCTCAACAGCCGCACGCCCCGGTCCACACGGAACTCCTCCTGTCTCACACACACACAGAGGGGATGTAAGAACGCTGTTCTGGCTCCATCGTGTTGCCGTAACGACCATAAGGTCACTGCGATGGCGGGGAGGGTTTGTGTAGCTGCCATGACAACAGACACAGCGGTGATGGTTGGTGCTCCATCACTACTGTACACACACACACACACACACACACACACACACACAAAGACTGGCTCCAGCAGCTCAGACGGCGTGTCCGCAAACACACGGCTGCTCTTCAAACCTGGAGGACAGACGGTGGTGACGGTGGACAGAAGACGGTCAGAACCGACCACAATCGCCTTAAAGGGCAACTCTGCTGATTTTAAACCTGGGCCATATGACAAATGACAGGGGCCTCCACCAGACGCTCCCAGCACACCCTCACTATACGTTTGGGTTTACCAAGTCTGTCCGGCAGCCTCCCCCGCCACCAGGTGGTAATCAGCCGACAGCTCTGCTCCTCTTCTCATCCGAGTGTCATACGACCGCAGATCTGATGACACGACCACAAAGTCGATCACAGATCTTTGGACTAAGGTGGTCTGGCACCATGTACACTTATGAACCACCCTATGCTCCAACACGGTGTTTGTTATGGCCAATCCATGCCGAGCACAGAAGTCCAATAAAGCACCACTCTGTTTCAGATCAGGCAGGCTGTTCCTCCCAGGTTTCTCCGTCATTACCCACGTCCCCAGATGGCGTCCCTTCCAGGACACCATCCATAGCCTCCATGAAGACCGGACACTCTGAACTGCTGTTTGGTGCAGAGTCAGTGAGAGCCTCCCCCCCAGCAACCCATAGTGGCATGGAGGCGGCCCTCTCGTTCACCGGGGAGAACTCCACCACAGTGGCGCTCAGCCTCCCCTCCCAGGTCTGGCTCCAGGAGGGGGTCCTGGTTTCCCAAACCCGGGAAAGGGAACACTGAACTTCTGGCTCTGCTTCATAAAGAGTTTTTTAACTGCTCTTTGTCTGGCCCTTCCCCTAGAACCAATTTGCCTTGGGAGACACTTCTTTACACAGACTGATACCGACCAATCAGAGGACGCTTCTTTACAGACTGATACCGACCAATCAGAGGACGCTTCTTTATAGACTGATACCGACCAATCACAGGACGCTTCTTTATACAGACTGATACCGACCAATCAGAGGACGCTTCTTTATAGACTGATACCGTCCAATCAGAGGACGCTTCTTTATACAGACTGATACCGACCAATCAGAGGACGCTTCTTTATACAGACTGATATCGACCAATCAGAGGACGCTTCTTTACACAGACTGATACCGACCAATCAGAGGACGCTTCTTTATACAGACTGATACCGACCAATCAGAGGACGCTTCTTTACACAGACTGATACCGACCAATCAGAGGACGCTTCTTTACACAGACTGATACCGACCAATCAGAGGACGCTTCTTTATACAGACTGATACCGACCAATCAGAGGACGCTTCTTTATACAGACTGATACCGACCAATCAGAGGACGCTTCTTTACAGACTGATACCGACCAATCAGAGGACGCTTCTTTATAGACTGATACCGACCAATCAGAGGACGCTTCTTTACACAGACTGATACCGACCAATCAGAGGACGCTTCTTTACACAGACTGATACCGACCAATCAGAGGACACCAACTCTTATGACATCAACACCACTGATGAATCGGGTAAAAGCGCTCACATGTGGTGTGTGTGGTTTAAATGTTTGTACTTACACAGTTCCAGTTGTGCGTCATGTTGAGGACGACGTAGCCTCGTCCCGTCAGCTCGTTCCAGTCAATACACATCACCTGGGGGGGGGGGGGGGGGGGGGGGTTACAACAGTGGGTTACAACAGTGGACTGCAGAAAGTCTGCCCTCTGAGTGAGGTTACCCCTCCTCCCCTGACCTCTGACCCGTGGGCCGGTGGGGGCGTGGTCTTTCCCAGCCAATCCCAGGCCGGGTTGGTGAAGCCGATGGTGGTGGGGGGGTCGGTGGTGAGCAGGGCGATGTCACTGAGTCCTGTTTCCTCCTCCTTCACCTCATCACTCCTGTCCATTAGTCCAACACCTACAACAACAAACAGTCATCATGTTTATTTAACTGGCCGCTTGCTAAGCCCCTCCCCCTTAGTTACTGTTGCTACGCCTGTCAAATTACATCAGTTAACAGGTAAGAGGGAGACAAAGGTGGGCATCTCAGTCTAAAAACACATCCGTTTTATGGAGCGATTTAATGGCTGTTGAACCAAAAGGGTCTTACAGGCTTCCGGTCTATGAATCAGTCATCCAGGTGACTCCTGTCAAAGCAGCATCTCACCTTCCAGGTGCTCCTCTTCCTCCACGCTGGGCTGCAGGGGCTCTCTGCTGGGCGCCACGCCCACCTCTGGCACTGTGGGATTCTGGGTAAAGCTGCCTTTGTGTGTCAGACCTGTGTCTTCCTCCTCTTCCTCTTTCCTCTCTGTCTCTTCATCCTCTGTCTCATCTGCACAGACAAACCAGAGGTCAAACAAACGCAGCACCGCTCCTCCTCTTTCTCTGAAGTCATCTGAACTCTGACTCAGATGTACTTTTATTCTTTCAGACGTATTTTATTCTTTCAGATGTACTTTTATTCTTTTAGAATTTAACAGTGTTGTTTCTCAGTAGCATTGTGAGCACCAGGTTACTTTAGTAACTTTATTCTGCACTCCAACAGAACACAAAACTCTCCACAATGCATCTAAATAAACAGAGCGTCTATTATTGACTGCTGTTCATTGATTATTGGATTAATGTGGGTGTGGTGGCTGAATGGTTTAGTTACAGGACTCTCAACCACAAAAACAGGCTTCAAATCCTGTGTGAGACTGCTTACATTTCTGTAGTTCAGTTTTCAGTGGCAGGTTGGTTTTCGGTCTCGGAGCAGATTAGCGTTGGGTCAACAGTGTTTTCCCGTGTCGTACCTTTACGGTAACTTCCCAGCAGCCCAAAGTCGGTGCCGGTGTCGGTCTCGGGGGTGGCGGTTCCCACGGCTCCCGCTCCTCCACTGGCAGCAGTAGCATTAGTAGTAGATGTGGTAGACGTAGTAGTGGTGGTCGTAGTGGTTGTAGCAGTGATGGAGGGCTGCAGGGCTTCGTAGCCACTGGCGTGACCCTCGTCCTCCCCCTCTGCCTCCCACAGCTCTCTGTCCAGAGGAGCCACCTGAAACCAGACAGGAGGAGGCTCAGGTCAGAGGGACACACAGGAACCACAGACTCCAGGCCTGTAGTCTGTAGACGGCCACCAGACTCTGGACAGGGTCCACTAACCAGTCCACTAACAAGTGCACTAACGGGTGTACTAACCAGTCCACTAACAACCCTGAGACAGACAGGGAGACAGGTAGGGAGAGAAAGACAGGGACAGACAGACAGATAGACAGACAGACAGATCACACAACAGGCCGGTCTGCCGTCTGTGGTCACTCATTTGGGGTTTTTAATACTTTCATCTCTCTCAAGTCTAGTTATAATAAACTATAATGAATTCTAACAATGCGTAATAAGAGTAAAACATGAGGCCATATTTGGTTGTTCGCTTTGTGAATTTGATGTGTTTGTTCATTTGTTCTTTAAGTTACAAAAACAAGGAAGCAGCCAAAGGCAAGTGACGCCCTAAAGTCTGGGTGTTACGGTTTAAAAAACAACTTTAATTTGCCACAGAAAGAAGAGAATCAAAAACACGTCAGCAATAAGACCTGTCACAACGTGCAGAGCCTTTTCAATCTGCCTTGTTGAGGAAAAAATATTGACTGAATAATTAGAGCAAAAATCCACATGTAAAATGCTAGTTTCCCACACCGGGGCCTGGTCGGGGGTCATTTCTGTAACAGTAGGTTCCCACCATGTGAGGGTTGTTTTTATCTGTCTGTTCTGACTCCAGCTGAGATAACAACCCTGACACACAAAGTGAGGTGATTTATATACAATAATCCATGTGAAGGCGCCTGTTATCTGGACTCACCTCCAGGACTGGGGAGCCTCGGTGGGCCTGCAGCCCAGAATCATGCAGCTCAGCTGGGAGAGGGAAACCGGGCCGGAAAGATGGACTGTAGCCTATGTGACACAAAGACACATGTCAGACACACCTGTTTCTTTGTGTGTGTGTACAGCCGGCAGGAGGTTTTGACAGAGACAGACTCACAGGACGTAAAGTGATTGTCAAAGGGTAATTGTGGTGTTTTTAAACCTGGGTCTACTAAAAGCGTTTGTTTTTATCACTGACACACCAGACTCCTTTCACAAAAACAGCAAATTTACCTCACAGACCACAGATGGGGCTGTGATGTTTTAAAGGGTTAGCTCAGATGTGAACTAACACTTAAAAGTTTCTTTGAATTCAACCCAATATTTGTTCACACATAATAACACAAACACACTGACTGATGGCGGCAGCAGCTCCTGTGTCCTGTTCTCTAAAATCCCTGTTTTAGTGAATGTAGTCTGGTGTGTGTGCTGTTTGTGGTTAAACCAAAAGGATCTTCCAGGTCTCTCTCTGTAGGGATCCTTTCCATGATGCTGTCACACACTTCTAGTACCTTCCAGTCATTCAGACACCAGGATATGAACAGACAGGACCCAGGGTTAAAAAAAGCGGAGTTACCCTTTAACAGAAACAGACAGACGGTAGAGGAGATGATCTGAACGAACCAATCAGAACATCCAGATCGGGGGTTGTGTGGTTGGTGTCTGAGCCATCCATCACGTCTGCATCATGTTCCTCCCCTCTGGTGTCTCCCCCTCTCCTCTCTCTGTCCTCTCCCGTCATGTCTCTCTCGTCGTCCCCCCCCCTCCTCTCTCGGTCCTCTCCCCCCTCCTCTCCTCGCTCTCTGTCCTCCAGGTCCGTCCCGAAGAACCCCGACGCCTCCAGGGACGCGTCCCCTGCTCCTGGCCCACTGAAGAGCTCCCTCTGTGGGTCAGAGGAGTCCGGCTGTCCCCTGTAGCTGTCTGGATCCTGGGGAACGGCCAGGTGAACCATCCGCTGGGGGAGAGATCAATTATTATTACAGCACCAGACTTCACTGTAAAAATAGTATTTTACTGTGTACTAGTAGTACTTTACAGTAGGAATGCAGTATTTTACTGTGTACTAGTAGTACTTTACTGTAAAAACAGTATTTTACTGTGTACTAGTAGTACTTTACAGTAGGAATGCAGTATTTTACTGTGTACTAGTAGTACTTTACTGTAAAAATAGTATTTTACTGTGTACTAGTAGTACTTTACAGTAGGAATGCAGTATTTTACTGTGTACTAGTAGTACTTTACTGTAAAAACAGTATTTTACCGTGTACTATTAGTACTTTACAGTAGGAATGCAGTATTTTACTGTGTACTAGTAGTACTTTACTGTAAAAACAGTATTTCACTATGTTCTAGTAGTACTTTACTGTAAAAATGCAGTATTTTACCGTGTACTAGTAGTACTTTACTGTAAAAACAGTATTTTACTGTGTACTAGTAGTACTTTACAGTAGGAATGCAGTATTTTACTGTGTACTAGTAGTACTTTACTGTAGGAATGCAGTATTTTACTGTGTACTAGTAGTACTTTACAGTAGGAATGCAGTATTTTACTGTGTACTAGTAGTACTTTACTGTAAAAATGCAGATCTCTTGGCCGCCTGTCAGATTAATCAATCAGCTGTGCTTCGTCACAGTCGTATCAAAAGACACTTCAATCTTCATCAGCTTCAGGTCCGTTTATTTCTGTTCTGTAAATCTACCGCTCTCCCTCATGTTACCTCACTTCCTGTTTTTCACGCGTGGAAGGAAAATTCCCTCAGAAAACTGACTCCAGGAGTCTCTGTGGGGAACGTGTCAGTATATATAGTACATTCCTGAGAAATGTCTGAATATTTTACAGGTCAGAGTATCACCCCCCCCCTCTGGCTCCGTACCTGTCCAGACACTGACAGGTAGTACGCATGATGTATCCAGACTGTGACCTTCAACCTGCTGAGCGGTAAAAACTATCTGACGTTTCGCCATCTAACGAGCGGCTTTGATCCGTCTGTGACATCACCTGCCACATTTGAACACGAGGCTTCGCTCATGGTGTCACTTTTCACCACGTTATTCCTGAGCAATCATCACGTCACCATTTACTTCCACACAGACTCAGGTCACCATTTACTTCCACACAGATTCAGGTCACCATTTACTTCCACACAGATTCAGGTCACCATTTACTTCCACACAGATTCAGGTCACCATTTACTTCCACACAGATTCAGGTCACCATTTACTTCCACACAGACTCAGGTCACCATTTACTTCCACACAGATTCAGGTCACCATTTACTTCCACACAGATTCAGGTCACCATTTACTTCCACACAGATTCAGGTCACCATTTACTTCCACACAGATTCAGGTCACCATTTACTTCCACACAGATTCAGGTCACCATTTACTTCCACACAGACTCAGGTCACCATTTACTTCCACACAGACTCAGGTCACCATTTACTTCCACACAGATTCAGGTCACCATTTACTTCCACACAGACTCAGGTCACCATTTACTTCCACACAGACTCAGGTCCCCATTTACTTCCACACAGACTCAGGTCCCCATTTACTTCCACACAGACTCAGGTCACCATTTACTTTCACACAGACTCAGTTACCCCCACCCCCCTCTTCACCTCCATCTCGTCCACCACCTCCGGCTCTCCGTCCCCGCCGGCCTGGCGCCTCGCTGCGTCCTGACCCGGCCGGTGTGACTCGGGGCCGTTGGCGGCATCCGTCCCGGCCCGGGGGGGGGTCGTGTCATGTATCTCGGGCCTGCCCATGTCGTGGACCAGGTGAGGCTGGGCTCGGACTAACTCCTGGGCCGAGTGCCGTTTGGTTCGGACGAATTCCTGGATGAAGCGTGGCCGGGCCGGGCCTTCGTCCTGGAGCAGGCGGGTCGCCCGAGGCTTGGGGGAGTTGACTTGCTTTGACAAGCCCAGCGTGAAGGCATCACAGCCGGCCAGCAGAGCTGCAGGAGGGAAGGGGGACAGTCTGAGGATGAATCTGAGTCTGAGCCCCACAAACCTCAGATAACACACAGTCAGTCTGCAGGAACAGCCCCCCCCAAATTAAAAACAAGTAAAACAGGAAAAATAGGGGGGTGTTTAAAGCATGACATAAATACAAACAGACTACAGATAAGTGACGAAGTTCAGCCTTCATTTATTCATTTAATCTGGTTTTCATTTAAACTGATTATTATTCAATATGATTATTATTTAATCAGATTTTTATCTAATCTGATTAATTCCTTTACTTCTCTGGTTTGTTAACAAAATAAACTTTTCTCGGTTTCTTAGTTTTGCGTTTATTAAGTGAATCTGCAGACAGCAGAATGACTGAGTGCCTGTTCCAGACTGAAGCAACATTAAAATAAAATACATATAAAATAAACACACAAAGTAAAACAATAAGAGTAAAAACACAAGAGAAATATATATATATGCATACAAAGATAGACATAAATAAATAAATCAAAGTCTGAAACCTGTGCAGAATATGGATGTTTAATAAGATATAAAAGATTATATCTATTTGAAATAAAAACAAGAAGAAGGAAACAGAGAACTGAGGAGCTGCTGGTCTGCTGCTGCCATCACTCAGTGTGTCTTTGTTCCTGTGTTGGATCTGAACTAAACCTTTAAAACACCAAATTCACCCAATAACACAAACAAACTAACAGCAGTTTACACTTGGAAAAGAGCCTCATAATGGCCTTTTCTGGTTAAAAAAAAAGTAGGTTGTTTGTGTTATTGTGTGACTTTGGTGTGTGAAAGGGTCAGTGTGTATCACACAGTAACACAAACTAACTGATGGAGGCAGCAGAGCCTGTGAGCTAAACTCACTGTTTTTGTGAATGGAGTCTGGTGGCTTTGAAAAGAGTGATATAATGACTGTTTCTGGTTAATTGGTATTTAATTATTAATTCATCCACTCGGTCACTCATCCCTCTCTTTGTCACTAATCCCCATCACAGAGGCATACAGAGCATCCCATAGTGCTCTCTGTCTGGGCCCACAGATGGCCGTCTGACCTCGGGGGCTGCCTGAGCAGATTACGACATCGTCGCCAACATGTCTGCAACACGTCTGCAGCACGCTAAGCTCTCCGGCCGTCACCACTAAGCTGAGCCGTCTGAGGACATGCACCTCCAGAGAGGTTTTATGACCTCCACACACCGGACGAGGTGTCTGTCAATAATTCTCACATCAATCATATCTTCTGTAGACGTATCCAGCTGAGTGATGGTGCTGCTTTTCTTTCTTCAGACCAACCACACTAACACCTAAGAAGCTAACCTGCCCGGTAGCAGCGTTAACTACCGTCACTTCTTCACCATCTGTCAGTTTGTTCAGCGGGTAGTCATCATCGCTGTTAGCTAAACGCTAACATCAGCGTACTGTTCACCATCTTAGTTTAAAGGTCCACTATTATGCAAAATGCACAATTTAATGTCTGTAATGGATCATGTGACCTCCTCAGTCCACCTCGCTGTCCGCCATTGTTCTTCCTCACTAACATCAAAGATGTGTTCAGACAGAAAGTGAAAGCAGATGCAGCAGCCACCTCTGCTTAATGTGACATTTGTGTTCCCCAGAGGATGCATCCTACTGACTTTGGTGATCCTCTGATGTGTCCATCTAGCACCATCATCAGTTTACCTCTAATGAGCAAACGTTAGCAGGCTAACATGCTCAGCGCTAGTGTCATTAGCAGTTAGCTCCTAGCGTCCCTGTGCAGCCTTGCAGAGCAGCTAGCATGGATGCATTCTCCTGGTTTTGATTCATACTCTGAGTTTCTTTATAAATGAATATTTATACATGTGTGTCTGTGTTGTTCTGTAATTCCACCACAAAAACACTAGTTGGCATGTTTGTTGTGTTTCTGTGTCTCTCTGATGAGTTTCCTCCATATAATCCTGATCGTGTAATCTGGATCGTTTTGGAGATGGAGCTGATGAATGTTGAACTTTTACTTTGACTGAAAAAACATGAAGCGCCATGAATACGTCAGTGTGATTAAACTCAGACGTCTCTGATGTAAATTCACATAAAAAGAAATAAAATAGAAATCAGAGGAAAAAACATGCTTCAGAACCTGCCTGAGAAACTCAACATTTTTAAATTTTCTTCAGTATCACAGTCTTTCAGTGACAACTGTCTGTACATCCATGGCCACACTGCAAACAGGAGCTGCTAATGGCTAATTCGGCTCACTTTTAGTGGCATTAGTTTGCCGAAATATAAGCAAATCCACTGAAAACAGGGCTCAAAAGGGTAAAACGTTAACAGAACAGAGCAGAGGGGTGATGACATATAAACTCAGGACTGGATTAAAATCAGTGACCAGGGAAGGAAACTGATGTTAAATCACCTCCCAGACAGAAATAAAACCATCCACACGGGGCTTTGTTCACTTTAAGTCAAGCCTAAGTTAGCTAACGCTACCTAACGCTAACTGATGTTGATAATGTGATGCTAATGTGCAGAATCATGGCTGAAGTATAAACAGCGTTTAAACAGTGTGTGTGTGTGTGTGTGTGAGTGTGAGAGTGTGTGTGTGTGAGTGTGTGAGTGTAATAATAATAATATTAATAATATTATTAATAATAATGATCTCTGAGATTATAATTTTTTGTCATATATTTGCAAAGAGACTCCTCTGAAATGTCGGATCGATCTCATCGCACAACAGACGGCGCCGCTCGGCGTGCGTTAGGCCAGTAGTGGACGACCTCATCACATGTCAGACTTCAGCCACATGGAGAAAATACAGGAAACATGTTTGTCCATCAGATGAGACTAAATAAAGATCCAGAACAACGGTGAATGTAGAAACAGAAACTAAAGATCCGTGAACCCTCCAGAAGTGTCGACACCACGCCTGAGATCACAGACAGAAGCACAGCTCGTGTCCACCCGCTTCACTGTGACGACGAGGGACGACAAGCAGAAAACTGAACTTCAGTTTCAAGTGTCTTTGAATCACCTGAAGTGACAAAATGTCCCAACGGGTACGACTGCAAAGACTGCAGAGCTCAGCAGAGGGACGGCCATGTTGGTCAGAGTCCTACTGACTGATTTACTTTTCTACTTTTAATACTTTAAAACTCCCCTGTCTCTCCCCCTGATCCTCTGTGTCCACATCCTGGTGTCTGAGTGACTGGTAGGTAGTAAAAGTGTTGGAACTGGTCCAGTAGATCACCTCAGCCAGCAGCCACCAAACGGGCTGCAATGGCTGCAACGTGATCCTTTGGGACAACTGCACCTGATCACAGTAGGTCCACTAAAAGAGCTTGTTTGATCCACTGACAGGCTCAGAGTGTTATTCTAAGTGTGTGACAGCATCATGGAAAGGATCCCTACAGAGAGAGACCTGGAAGATCCTTTTGGTTTAACCACAAACAGCACACACACCAGACTACATTCACTAAAACAGGGATTTTAGAGCTGCTGCTCTGCTGCTGCCTCCATCAGGGAGTGACTTTGTGACATTCAACAGTGATGAATAAGCATGTGTGCAAAATGCAGTGAAAAGTATCTAAATCTCTTTTTTGTCCTTTTGTTAAACATTAAAATATTTTTAATTAAAGGCCAAGGTCTCATGTATGTGACATAAATGTGACGTTTCAGAAGCTGAAGTTACTCAAACTGCCATTTTACTGGGAGTTTAACGCTAATATAGAATGCTACTGTTAGCATTCCACTGGGAAATTGTTTACATGCTAATTAACTAAACATTTCATACTGTTAGCAGGCATGCTACCGTGCTAAATGTACTAGCTACCATCAGAAGGCTAATATCCGCTAACAGCCTGTTAGCTGTCGTTGAGCGCACCAGGGTTCTGTTCTGTTTTTGGAGATTTTAGCGATCTGAGATTCACAGTGCAGACAAACAACTGTCTGATATTTAAACGAGGGATTGAAGTTCATCATGATAATCAATTAACGTAGGAGGTCGTATGAGCCTCGCCTGGGGGGTCATTAGGGACCTGTGGGTGGGGGTAAGTAAACGCAGCACGATGCCCTCAGGTGCCGTCATTTGTAGCTTAGATTGTGTGTTCAGTGCTGTGATGGGGGGCTCTGAGGCCCCCTCCCTCCATGCTTTAACACCCTCAGATCAGCTTATGGTTATAAACTACGAGCTCGCCATCCTCTTCCTCAGCCCGACGTGTCCTGTGGTGGTGATGATGATGATGATGATGAAGGTGATGATGAACGTCCCAGTACAACCAGCAGAGAAAAATCTGTGTGTGATGCTGAAGACTGTTCATCTTCATGCATGTCTCGTGTGTGTGTCAGACACTGCAGAGTGTGTGTGTGTGTGTGTGTGTGTGTGAGACTTTGTGTAAGTGTGTGAGCTGCTTCCAGGTTCAGTCCTGCAGACTGGATACAGGCTGGCAGTGTGTGGGAGGCACACACACACACACACACACACACACACACACACACACAGACACACACACACACACACACACACATGCTCATTGTTATAGGAGTTAAAGGTGTGTGTAGATTTGTCTTCAGGTGGTGTGTGTGTGTGTGTGTGTGTGTGTGTGTGTGTGTGTGTGTGTGTGTGTCTGGATGAAATAAATGAGATAAACAGACTCACCCAGCAGAGTGGTGATGTGCAGCGGCCCCAGCATGTCTGCTGCAGTGCCTCTTCCTCCTCTTCCTCCTCTTCCTCCCTGGTTTCGGCTGCAGATGCGCTCTGGGTGTGATGAAGGCCGTCAGGAGAGCTCCGTGCTCATGGCGCTGAGTCAGTGTGCGGGCTCAGGGCGGACAGACAGACAGACAGACAGACGGGCTGTGAGTGTGTGTGTGTGCTGCGGTCGCTCGGGGATCTGCTCTGCTGCTGCTGCGCCGACCGACGATGAAAGCGACCGTCTGCAGCCGCCCGTCGTTCCCCCCTTCAGCCGCCAGATGTCGCTGCTGGTTCGCTGCTGCGTTCAGGGGCTCCTCGTAAACTGCTGCTTCTCTGTGTTGGTGGGTCCACCGTGGCACTCTGCGGGTGTTTCTGTCCACCCCGTTTCTGACACTGATGGAAGGCTACACAACATAAAGAAGAAATGCAGCTGAACACACTCAGGTGAGTCTACACCTGGACAGGTTTAATGTTTAACCTTTCAGGTTTCTAATAATAATGAACCAAAGCAGCATTTTAACAACAGAAAAAGTCTTTGACGTCAGATCCGTGACGTCAGTTTCATGCTCATAAAGGACTGTTTGTTTCTGCAGATTTTAATTTGTCGGTTTATTTTTCTTCAACAAAGAAAAACATTTTGGGACGCGGCCAGCTGCTTCTTTAAGCACAGTGAGCATTTTAAGGCTGCAATGAAACGGGCGGGAACGCGGCCCAAACTTTCCCGGGAAAACATACCACGTGATATGGCCCGCCCCTTCCGCACTGGTCGGAGAAGTTGCGTTTGATTTATTTCGCGGGCCGCCCCGGCTGCTCTCACATGCTGCACCGCCCGCCGGCGTAACGGATCGGAGTAGACAAATCAAACGCACTGCGCCTCAAGCCCCGCCTCTGTAAGCCTCACAGACCAATGAGCGGACAAAACGTCAGCACGGGATCAGAATATTCATCAGTTTTCGCGGGCTTTGAGCGTCACGTGGTGGTTTCGCGCGAATACTGAGTCCCTGCAGGAAGAAGAAGAAGAAGTTTGTCTAGAAACGGAGGACAGAGACGGAACAATGGCGGTGAGTTACCGGATAAACCGGAGAGAATATGATTCAATATGATTCAATATGGTTCAATATGATTCAATATGGTTCAATATGGTTCAATATGATTCAATATGAGGCCCGCGGAGGATGAAGAGACGTTAAACCGGCTCACGGTCGCAGTTTGAGAGGCTGAATTACTGTTAAAGTTAAAAAGTAGAGACGTGTCCTGATCGGTGGCTGCTGCCATGAAGAATAACAAGAGTAATGATGATGATGATGATGATGGTGGTGATGAAGGCTCAGCAACAGAGCTGCAGTCATCGGTCCATTAAAGGTCTTCAGTGAAAACATCCTCCACACTTGTATTCGTCTTCATGGTGTCCAGCTCCAGTTCTCCACATGATATTGATTATTGATTAAGTCCCTGTGCTCTCAGCCGTGTCTGTCTGACTAGTAGTGAACTAGAGGGATGTGGATGTGCTGACCGGGAACTAATCTGGAAGAAGTTAGTTAGTTAGGTTGGTTATATTTAGACAAGATGGTGGTTTGGGTTCAAATGAGTCAAATACAGAATGCAGGAACATTCAACACTAAATCTTCTCGGTCCATCACACACCCTGCTCTTATTTCTTTCTGTCATCAGTCTTTGATTGCGCGGCGATCAATCGCTTCATCCTGTCGATCAGGACCGATCGGTCTTCATCGGCCTGTTTGGGACAGTCTGAGGCACCAAAGCCGAACAGATGAATCAGTTTATTTACTGAGTAACTGCAGACGTAGAACCACGAAGCACCACCCAGTACGAGTACCTCAAACTGTACTGAGGGTGCTAAAGTACTCGAGTACACGTACTCTGTTACTCTGCAGCTCTGGGTAACGGTGGGGGGGGTGATACCGTGTGTGTTGTGGACAGGATTCCTCTGAGTCGTACCACATGGCCACCAGCCCCAGCCGAGCCTCCAGGAGGGGGGACCTGACCTCCAGCCCCGGGCGGGACCTACCCCCCTTTGAGGACGAGTCGGAGGGACTGCTGGGGGAGGGAGCGCTGCCTGGGGAGCAGGAGGAGGAGGAGGAGGAGGGAGATGGGGAGGAGCTGATCGGAGACGGGATGGAGAGGTGAGGGTGTGTTTGAGTGCCTTGTGTTTGGGGGGGGGTCTTGAACTCCATGACCAATCTCCTCTCCGCTCAGGGACTACCGACCCATCTCGGCCCTGGACCGGTACGAGGCGGAGGGTTTGGACCTGGATGACGAGGATCTGTCGGAGCTGTCGCCCGGAGCTCGGGCTGCCGCTGAGGAGGCGATGAGGAGGAGGGACAGGGAGCAGGGCATCAGCGGGCGGCTGAGGAGGGGGCTGCTGTACGGTGAGTACCGTCCTGGATGAGTCACTGTAGTTTGTCCCGTTTATCTTCCTCTGAGTCAAAACTCAGACGCTCCATCACTGCAGAACCTCATAGAGAACCTGTCTGCTTTTAAGGTTCCTTCAGTCTCTCAGTGATCCACTGATAGTCTGAACACCCAGAGGTTCGTCCTCTGCAGACAGGAGCTGCTGTCTGAACACCCAGGGGTTCGTCCTCTGCAGACAGGAGCTGCTGTCTGAACACCCAGGGGTTCGTCCTCTGCAGACAGGAGCTGCTGTCTGAACACCCAGGGGTTCGTCCTCTGCAGACAGGAGCTGCTGTCTGAACACCCAGAGGTTCGTCCTCTGCAGACAGGAGCTGCTGTCTGAACACCCAGAGGTTCGTCCTCTGCAGACAGGAGCTGCTGTCTGAACACCCAGAGGTTCGTCCTCTGCAGACAGGAGCTGCTGTCTGAACACCCAGAGGTTCGTCCTCTGCAGACAGGAGCTGCTGTCCGAACACCCAGGGGTTCGTCCTCTGCAGACAGGAGCTGCTGTCCGAACACCCAGAGGTTCGTCCTCTGCAGACAGGAGCTGCTGTCCGAACACCCAGGGGTTCATCCTCTGCAGACAGGAGCTGCTGAGCTCAGCTAACTGAGCACATACAGGCCAAGAACAACAGGGCTGAAGCTGTAGCCTACATAGCAACATGATACTTGTGTTGTTTACATTCCCCAAAGCATTGTGGGAATTGTAGTTCCAGAACTTGGATCACATTTACACCACAACAGAATTGAAAAAAAGAACATTAGAAATGAACATTCCTGTCCTCCTGTCTGGGGGGGGCGGCCCTCAGTGTCCCTGCTGTTCTGTGAAGGCCTTTTCTTATTAGTCAGTACAGACGTGACATGACGTACCAACAGAAGAAAGAGAAGCAGGACTAACAGGTGGGTTAGTGGACGGGAGCTAACTGGTTTATTTTACCGTCATCCAGACAGCGAAGACGAGGATGACGAGCGCCCGGCGGCTCGGCGAAGGCGGTTGGCCGAGCGGGCAGCGGAGGGTGTCGCTGATGGAGAGGAAGAGGAGATGATTGAGAGCATCGAGAACCTGGAGGACATGAAGGTGGGGTCACAACAAGCGAAGGGGGGGGGGGTCTGACGGTGTTCACCTGGTCCAGCTACGTGCGGGGAATCTCACGGTGTTGTGTTGGTGGGGGGGTCTGATGGTGTCGTCTTTGTCCACAGGGCCACACTGTCAGGGAGTGGGTGTCCATGGCGGCCCCCCGGCTCGAGATCTACAACCGCTTCAAGAACTTCCTGCGGACCCACGTCGACGAAAACGGCCACAACGTGTTCAAGGAGAAGATCAGCGACATGTGCAAAGGTAACACACCCACACCCCAGACTCTAAACTGACCCTCCCCAATCCCGGACCTCTCACTGACACGTTCGTCCCCCCGTCCTGTGTTTCAGAGAACAGGGAGAGTCTGGTGGTGAACTACGAGGACCTGGCAGCCAGGGAGCACGTCCTGGCCTACTTCCTGCCGGAGGCCCCCGCCGAGATGCTGAAGGTACAAACTTGGACAGTTACAGCTCCAAATGACCTGCTGCCGAAACACGCCAGGAGCCCTGCTAGCTCTGTTAGCACTGCTAGCTCTGTTAGCCCTGCTAGCTCTGTTAGCACTGTTTTCTCTGTTAGCCCTGCTAGCTCTGTTCGCACTGCTAGCTCTGTCAGCACTGTTTTCTCTGTTAGCCCTGCTAGCTCTGTTAGCACTGTTTTCTCTGTTAGCCCTGCTAGCTCTGTTAGCACTGTTTTCTCTGTTAGCACTGCTAGCTCTGTCAGCACTGTTTTCTCTGTTAGCCCTGCTAGCTCTGTTAGCACTGCTTTCTCTGTTAGCCCTGCTAGCTCTGTTAGCCCTGCTAGCTCTGTTAGCACTGTTTTCTCAGTTAGCCCTGCTAGCTCTGTTAGCACTGTTTTCTGAGCTAGCTCTGTTAGCCCTGTTTTCTCTGTTAGCCCTGTTTTCTCTGTTAGCTCTGTTAGCCCTGTTTTCTCTGTTAGCACTGTTTTCTCTGTTAGCCCTGTTAGCCCTGTTTTCTCTGTTAGCAGTTTTAGCATTGTTAACACTATTGGGGAAACTGAGGATGTAAGAGCTGAAGAACATAGTCTCAGCTGAGACAAACCTGTGTGTGTGTGTGTGTGTGTGTGTGTGTGTCCTCCAGGTCTTTGATGAAGCGGCTAAAGAGGTGGTGCTGGCCATGTACCCCAAATACGACCGCATCGCCCATGAGATCCACGTCCGCATCTCCAACCTGCCGCTGGTGGAGGAGATCCGCTCGCTCAGGTAACTCCTGCAGAGGCCTCGTCCTGCAGGGAGGGTGGGGCGCCCACACCGTTATGGTGCATTCCTGGGGTGTCGGGATAATCAGAAAAATTAGTTCTTGCTAGAGCAAAGTCACGCATAGTGCACAGATTTCTTTTGTTTGTGTCGCAACCTGTGAAATGACTAATTTCACCATCAGTTTGATCCAGTCAGTCTGAAAACGTATAAAGAGTCTAGAAGAGCAACATGATTAAATCATTTTATCCCCATTCAACTTAGCCAAGGGGTTAAAATAAAATCACCACAGGCCTACCCAGCTGCATGCTCGTCCAACTCACAGAGTCCCGCCCGAGAGACTAAAGACAAATGAAATGTAGTCTTTCTGCTTTTAGTGACCGGAAGGTTTCCTCCTCCTCTTCCTCCTCAGGCAGCTCCACCTGAACCAGCTGATCCGGACCAGCGGCGTGGTGAGCAGTTGCACCGGCGTGCTGCCTCAGCTCGGCATGGTTAAATACAACTGTAACAAGTGCAGCTTCGTGCTGGGTCCGTTCTTCCAGTCCCAGAACCAGGAGGTGAAGCCGGGCTCATGCCCCGAGTGCCAGTCCCAGGGCCCCTTCGAGATCAACATGGAGGAGGTCAGAGCCCTGCGCCGTCGGTCCGGCATTATTTCATTCATAGAACAGTTTCACATGTACAGACGACACGGATCAATGCCTTCGTATCCTTATCGGAGCGTCTTTAGAGCAGTGGGGGCAGGTCAGGCCGTCCTGTTAAACATGAACAGGCTTTTACTGGAGATCACATTCTTCAATCCAGTCAAACTTAATTCATAAAGCACATTTAAAAAGTGCTGAGAACAGCAGAAACAGAAGAAGGCTGAACAGTAAAGAACAACAAAACAACACTAAAGGTGTGAAAATCAGTCACTTTGCATTCAGAACAAATGCTTTTATTAAGAGATCCAGTGAGAAGAGGAAGAGAAACTCTCCTTTAACAGGAAGAAACGGTAGGGGGGCATGATAAGGGGAGGAAGCATGAGGTGGTTGAACTTTGTGGTCTCTGCCCTCAGACTGTCTACCAGAACTACCAGAGGATCACCATCCAGGAGAGCCCCGGGAAGGTCGCCGCCGGACGCCTGCCGCGCTCCAAAGACGCCATCCTGCTGGCTGACCTGGTGGACACCTGCAAACCCGGAGACGAGATCGTGAGTCAGACGTCAGAAATGATCCACGCTGGTCCTTGAACAGTCCCCTCAGGGGGACCACACCGCGTGGTTAACCCGCTCACAGACGGGATCATTGTGGTCTGAGCCCCGACTGTCGATCACCAGGAGGCTAACTTTTTTTTTTTTTTGTCTCCTCAGGAGCTGACGGGGATCTACCACAACAACTACGACGGCTCTCTGAACATGGCCAACGGCTTCCCCGTCTTCGCCACCGTCATCCTGGCCAACCACATCAC
Organism: Pempheris klunzingeri; assembly: GCF_042242105.1. Lineage (NCBI taxonomy): Eukaryota > Metazoa > Chordata > Actinopteri > Acropomatiformes > Pempheridae > Pempheris > Pempheris klunzingeri. The sequence goes on along the minus strand of NC_092013.1, from coordinate 157,791 downwards.
CCGCCGTGACGAGGGCGTCGCCGTGGCCGAGCTGACCGACGAGGATGTGAAGGCCATCGTCGCCCTGTCCAAGGACGAACGCATTGGAGAGCGGGTGAGGACGCACACGCTCGCACACATCTGAGGGATGACCGTCGGAGGTTACGTCCCTCTGGTGGTCGGATCGGGAATCCCAGTGTCTCCGGGTTAAATCACAGCTGGATTATTCAGGGAGAGAGTCAAGCGCTGCCGTTAAACCCACCCGCTGGCGTCTGATGGTTTAGGTCATCTCGTTAAACAGTTGGTAACCAGGTCAGGTTAGCTGTGCAGGAAGGAGGCTAAATAACAGTGAAGTTAGACTGGATGTTAATGAGAGGAAAACTGGTACAGAGGAGGAAACGGGTTGGTTTGTTAGTTAGTTGGTTTGTGTGTTAGTTGTTAGTTAGGGTGTTGTACTGCAGTCAAACAGTTTGAACACAAACTGATCACAAAAATGAGATTGTTCTGGTTTATTGACGTTTTATTTTCATCACATGAAGTATCTGCAGATTCGTCACAATCAATAATATGGCTGCAAAGTTCAGAGGGTGGATCAGCTGACTGACGTTAAAGCCATTGATTGATTGATTGGTTAGTCCTTGATGTCAGCGGTCTGACCAGCCAGAGGTGAAGACGCCTCGCTGTTCACCAGCTTCCTAACTGCCCGTCTGTTGTTTGTAGATCTTCGCCAGCGTTGCGCCGTCCATCTACGGTCACGAGGACATCAAGCGTGCCCTGGCCCTGGCACTGTTCGGCGGGGAGCCCAAAAACCCAGGTAGGCGGGTCGCTGTCAGGCGAACAGATGGTGGCGCTGTGGCTTCTGTGTCCTTGTGCTCACCTGCTATAACCCCTCTGCTCCAGGAGGGAAACACAAGGTCCGCGGAGACATCAACGTGCTGCTGTGTGGAGACCCGGGAACCGCCAAGTCCCAGTTCCTCAAGTACGTGTCCACTCCAGAGGGAGGATCAATATCATTATTTTAATCATGTTATTTCCATGTTACAGGCAGAGGAACACGCTCTCTGCATGCTAAGTATGAAGCTGCTGCCAGTGATCTGTTGCTTAGCTTAGCATCAGCAGTGACTTCCTGAAGTCGGGTTGCTCGGATTAACACGTATGAAATAAACCAGATAGGAGTTAAGTACTGAGCTTCAGAGGTGTTGCTAGATGGAGTCCAGTCTTTATGCTAAGCTAAGATAGCTGTTCCCCTCTGACTCCAGTCTTTATGCTAAGCTAGCTGTAGCTTCATATTTACGGTTGGCAGAGTGGAGTCGGTCTGACCGTCAGAGAATTAACAAGCTTTCCAAAATTTCTTCCACATAAGAAAGGTGTTGTTGACTTTAAAGAGAAAATAGAGCATTAAGAAAGAAAAGGGAATATACCTTTGTTTGGTTCTCTGGCACCATTAAGAAAGACCTTAAAGGTTTGTCAGAGGCTTTGTGTTCAGGTGCGTCTCTCGGCTGAGTGACAGGTTTCTCTCTGCAGGTACGTGGAGAAGGTGGCGAGCCGGGCGGTGTTCACCACGGGGCAGGGCGCCTCGGCCGTCGGTTTGACCGCCTACGTCCAGAGACACCCGGTCAGCCGTGAGTGGACGCTGGAGGCCGGCGCGCTGGTGCTGGCCGACCGCGGCGTCTGTCTGATCGACGAGTTCGATAAGGTGAGCCTCCGTGCTCTGTTCCATCATGCTTTACTTGTGTGTGTGTCAACAAACGTGACGGCGCTCTGTCCTCCAGATGAACGACGCCGACAGGACGAGTATCCACGAGGCCATGGAGCAGCAGAGCATCTCCATCTCGAAGGCCGGCATCGTCACCTCGCTGCAGGCCAGGTGTACTGTCATCGCTGCCGCCAACCCCATCGGTACCAAACACGCTGCACTGGCGCTCACACCCATGAAATCAGACGTGTTCTTCCTGACACGCTAACATATTAGTCTGATATTAGTCTGTGGGTGTCAGGACGCCTGCAGACGAGGTCACAGAGCATCATGGGTGGTTTATTCCACAGCAGCGCCCCACACTGAGCTCAGATGGCCATGATGGTGCATTTAGGAGCAGTCACAAAGCTCAGACATCTGACCACTGACAGCTTTCTGTTCAACAGTGAGATGTTTAACGTCAGAGGCTCCAACTGTCACGTTCAGCTTTAGAAAAGCTGTTTTCATGCTGCATCAGGACACTAAACGTCTCCTGTTCTACTAACAGACACTGAGCAGCAGCAGTGAGCGCTCACGTCTGAGGAGCTGAACCCTAAATGTTTAATGACTAATGATTAGTTAATAGCTGCAGATTCAGTTTTGGACCCTTCATCTAAATAATGAGGAGTTTCAGGTCATAACGGCAGAGAATAAAATGTTTGACAGCTGACTCACGTCACGGCTCTGAGGAGCATTTGTGAAACAAGTTTACATCACGTATAAACCGGATGTTGTTGCTGCCTTCGCGTTCTCAGAGTGGCGACGCTCTCTGTGCTTGTGTCCTTGTAGGCGGCAGGTACGACCCCTCCCTGACCTTCGCCGAGAACGTGGACCTGACGGAGCCCATCGTGTCCCGATTCGATGTCCTGTGTGTCGTCAGAGACACCATCGACCCGGTGCAGGTACGCACACACACACACTCCTGTCTTTTTGTGGTAGCTCATATTGAATAAACACTGCTGCTCTTGCAGAATCAGATTTTTTTTTCCTCCAGTTTCTTTCCATTAAAATCATTAAAATTTGAATGGAGTCTGGTACCATGCGCTCATCTGTCCTCTGGCTTGTGATTGGTCCGTGTCCAACCAGGATGAGATGCTGGCGCGCTTCGTGGTCAGCTCCCACATCAAACATCACCCCAGCAACAAGGAGGCGGGCGTGGCCCTGGAGGAGGTTGTTCTGCCCAACTCGTCTGACGTGCCGCCCATTCCCCAGGACCTCATGAGGAAGTACATCATCTATGCCAAGGAGCGGGTAGGAACGCTCGTCGCCATCGCCGACCCCTAACCACGTTTTCAGGTGCAATGTTTTTCCACTTTAATGTTTATTTTCTCTGCAGGTTCACCCCAAACTGAACCAGATGGACCAGGACAAGGTGGCCCGGATCTACAGCGACCTCCGCAAAGAGTCCATGGTGAGCACACACGGGACACCTGTCCTCCCCAGAGAGCATCAGAAGGATGGGGGGGACACACGTGGTGGTGGTGGTGGTGGTGGTGGTGATGATGATGATGGTGGTGGTGGTGGTGGTGATGAAGAATCTTCTGGGGTCTCTGACAGGCGACGGGCAGCATCCCCATCACCGTCCGCCACATTGAGTCGATGATCCGCATGGCGGAGGCCCACGCCAAGATGCACCTGAGGGACTACGTGCTGGAGGACGACGTCAACATGGCCATCAGGGTCATGCTGGAGAGCTTCATCGACACGCAGAAGTTCAGCGTGATGAGGAGCATGAGGAAGGTGAGCAGCGTCTCTGTTGGGCGCAGAAAGCGGCAGCTGACGTGGTGTTTGTAACGGTGTACTCTGTCTCTGTCCAGACGTTTGCCCGGTACCTGGCCTTCCGCAGGGACAACAACGAGCTGCTGCTCTTCATCCTCAAACAGCTGGTGGCAGAGCAGGTGGCGTACCAGAGGAACCGCTACGGCGTCCAGAACGACACCATCGAGGTCCCTGAGAAGGACCTGCAGGACAAGGTGATGATAACGAAGGGCGGCGATGACCACGGTCACAGCCCAGTGATGATAACATGAAGGTCTTTCTGTGCTGACATAAGTGTTGCCATGGGAACATGGAAGTGGAAACAGCCGTTATATCGCTCTCTGCAGACACACCAGACTACATTCACAAAAACAGGGATTTTAGCTCTCAGAACACAGGAGCTGCTGGTCCGCTGCTGCCTCCATCTGTCTGTTTGTGCTCTTGTGTGTTACACAGATAAGTGTTTAAAACACCAGTCACACAATAACTGATGTAGGCAGCAGCAGTACCTACCAGTCATTCAGACACCAGGATCTGGACAGAGAGGATTATTTTATCATTAAATGTGCATGTGACACACAAAGATCTCAGCTGTATCTCTTCTGTCTCGTCTGTCGTCTGCACTGAGAAATTAATCTGAGCTTCATTCGTCTCCTCTTCCTCCTGTCCCATCATCCTCTTGCTCCAGGCGAGACAGATCAACATCCACAACCTGTCGATGTTCTACGACAGCGACCTCTTCCGCTCCAACAAGTTCAGCCACGACGGGAAGAAGAAGCTGATCCTGCAGCAGTTCTAAGAGCTTCCTCCTCTTCCTCCTCCTCTTCCTCCCTGTAGCGGTGCTTTATGTTTCCGGGCCCAGAGTGGGTTGGACTCCAGACGTGGATGTCTTCAGGTGTGAGATGTTTTCTGGAAGGATGAAGATGACGAACACGGCTGTAACATTTTTCTGTCATCTGGAGACGTTCAGGATGTCACATTGTTGGATCACGTTCGCCACAAAGTGAGTCTGATTCCCAAGCGGTGAAACGGCCTCGGTGACGGCGAGCTGACAGGAACAGTCTGAATGTGTCAGTAACAGGTAGCAGGAAGTAACCGTAGTTTTCCTCAGGTGAGGCCGACTGTAAATAACTGTACATGTGTTTGTCGTTGAACTGACAGGGTTTACTGATGACGTTTCTGCTGTAGCTCTGGTTCTGATATTAAACTTGTTTGTTAAACGTGTCGTCTGTGCGGCTGCTCTTTGAACTCTGATCTAACAGTTGTTGAAGGTCTGCTGTTCAGATCTGAACTACCTGATGGAGGCAGCAGCTCCTGTGTTCTGAGAGGTAAAATCACTGGTTTTGTGAATGGAGTCTGGTGTGTTTGAAGAGAGCGAGATAGCAGAGCTTTCAACAGGGTTCTGAGGGTGACAGGGAATATATTGTGAAAATATTCTAAATACGGTGTCCACTTAAACTCATGTTGATGTTTTAATTGAAATGACTGTTTAACAGGGACCTGAAGCCAAACGCTCTCTTCAAACACACCAGATGGACCAAATGCTGCTGTAAAACGCTGCTTAAACGGATAAAAGTATTAAAAAGTCATTTGTTTGTACATGAGGACGCTGCTGTTGGCATGCTGTCTCCATGTGACTAAAATAATCTGAAGCTTCACTAATCAATACGTTTGTATGGATGAATCAATTGGATGAACCACAAGGAATTGAGTTTAAAACGCAAAGTATTTTAGTATGAACTTAAAAACAGGCGACTGTTTCCATGAGGTAGAGTAGAGACGGTTATAGACGAGTCACTGAAACCAAATTTAATAATCAGTTCATGACAGATTCACTTGTTCATCAAACCCTGAATCTCAAAACAAAACACGTCCTTGGTTACAGTATTGAAAACAAAAGATTAAAATTACAAATTAAATCTCCAGTGCAGTAGTGTTAAAACGGCCCTCAGTGCCAACAGGCTTTAAAATCGTGGATGGTTTTTATTGATCTGTGTGAAAATCAGTTTAAAGAACATTTGAATCAAATTTCTGATGTTAATGTTTCACTGGGTCTTTTATTGTGAAACTTGTTTCTGGTGCCATTATTTTGGCAGGGAGGCCAGCAGGAAGCAGCTGGTGAGCAAAAACATTTCATCTGGTGAAACAAAGATCCACTTTTTGTATCAGCGTCCCAACTTGTCTGAAGTTGTTTATGAAAACTCAAACCTGGGTTCTTTAGATGTTATTGTCTGACTTTGTGTTTTAAAGGGTTAATTCACATCCAACTACCTGATGGAGGCAGCAGCTCTAAAATCCCTGTTTTAGTGAATGTAGTCTGGTGTGTGCAGCGAGCGATAGAACGGCTGTTTGTGGTTAAACCAAAAGGTCTCTCTCTGGACTAATTTCATCATTTTTGTACCTTCAATATAAGACCCAGGATTAAAAACACCAGCGTGCTCCTTTAAAACACGTTTGTGTAACAGAAGCCGCCTTGTGGCGTTTGATAACTTCCTGTTTTCAGGCCAGCTGAGGCGTCACAGCTGCATAAAGGTTTTAGTTACCACGATGAGGTTTGTTGACATGAAACGCTGATAATGTGGAATTTGTTCGTGTTATAAAACGGGGCTGAAAGGCAAACAGGAAGAGAGCGGTGAGAGACATCTTTAGTTTTCATACAAAGCTTAAATAAAGTTTCCTTCCACAAGTGACACTTTAAACAAACGTAAACATGATACAACAAATAAGATCAGGTCCAGTTTCACCCTGTAGTCTAAAGAGGAACCAGGCTTCAAAATAAGAGCTGTCCAAAAAATAAAATGACATTCCCATCAGGAGGAAGGAGCTTTCAAAATGAAAGCCACCCTCAAAGGTTCCAGTGAGGCTTCAAAATAAGAGCACTCCAGAGATGTGTAGCTGCTGTCTGTCGGGGGGGCCGAGTGTTTCGTCATCCTCGCTGTGTGTTCGGTCCCTGTGAGGACGACTGAGACCTCGACCAGTTTCTACCAGCCAGGTGTGTATGAGTGTTTTATTTAAGCACCAGCGTAGCCTCGGAGCCGTCTTTCCTCTTCAGGTACAGTCCATGGCTGAGGTGGTGTTCCCTCCTCAAGAAGGCGTAGAAATAATCCGACACCAGCAGAATCTGAGGACATAAACACAAATACAGATGAATCCTGTGAGGAAGATGGCGTACATGTTCTGGAGTCTGAATGACTGGTAGGTACAAAACATGTTGGAATTGGTCCAGTCGATCACCTCAGCTGGCTGTAAGATCCACAGACAGCCGTTATATCGCTCTCTGCACACACACCAGACTACATTCACTAAAACAGGGATTTTAGCTCCCAGAACACAGCTTAATTTAGGAGAGTGTTTACATCACCAGTCACAATAACACAAACATACCAGAGCAGCAGCTCCTGTGTGCTGTGAGCTAAAATCCCTGTTTTAGTGAATGTAGTCTGGTGTGTGTGCTGTTTGTGGTTAAACCAAAAGGATCTTCCAGGTCTCTCTCTGTAGGGATCCTTTCCATGATGCTGTCACACACTTAGAATAACACTCTGAGCCTGTCAGTGGATCAAACAAGCTCTTTTAGTGGACCTACTGTGATCAGATGCAGTTGTCCCAAAGGATCACGTTGCAGCCATTGCAGCCCGTTTGGTGGCTGCTGGCTGAGGTGATCTACTGGACCAGTTCCGACACTTTTACTACCTACCAGTCACTCACACACCAGGATGTGGACAGACCAGGAGCTTTAAGAAAAAAGGCACTGAAATGTACTTTCTCCCTGTTCTAAAGGAACAATAGTTTTACTGCCTGATCCAGCTAAAGGAACATTTCAACATTTTGAGTAAACACACTTACTGACTTTGTGACGGAGAGTCAAGTCTCATGTCTACACATTAAATATGAAGCTCCAGCCGCTTAGCTTAGCACAGCACAGCACAGCACAGCACAGCACAACACACAGACTGGAGCCCGTCCTACCTGGGCCACGTTGAACAGCAGCGTTATGGCATAGTAGAAGTTGGAGTTGGCACTGCCGGCATAGATCCAGAGGTGCCAGAGGACCGGAAACAGAGCCGAACAGGCAAGGAGAACGCAGGACACCAGGAAGATGTTCCTCAGGACTGGACGGGAGAACAGAGACGCTTTAATGTTGACGTTAACCTTCGTCAGAAACAACATGTTTGTTCACATCGACAGTCTGACGCTTGCTGTGTGATTAAAGTCATCATGAATCTAGTTTAAATTAAACAGTTAATTTAAGGGGCTCAGACTCGGTCACAAGGAGAATCCCTGTCTGTTCCAGACCTTTCCATGATTAAAACCATAGATGTCAGAGCTTTCCTGCCTGTTTGTTGACCATGGTGGCAGTTTTTCTTGCTCAAGAGTTTGATCTGACCTGCTCTGAATGAAGTGTCTAACATAACGGGTTATAAATTGGTGCTGTATAAATTTAGACCGATTGATTGATTGATTGAGACAACGGTGTCCCGGGAGTGTTTCACACTGACATCTGTGCAGGTGAGTCCAGACGGGGAGGAAGGCCAGGTAGAGGGAGATGTCTCCCACCGTCGGGTACGACTTAAAGATGGAGATCACAGCCAGCTGCATGAACATCAGGAACACCGGATGCTCCCTGGAACAAACACACACCATTCATGTCAGAGAGGAAACACCTGGGCGGACAGACGGCGTGGCCGTGGCAAGCAGGCGGAGGACTCACTTGAGTTTGATGGACAGGGGAATGGTGTAGAAGAAGACGTTGATCTGGAAGACGCAGAGGAAGAAGAGGCGGAAGTGTTCAAACATCTCGGCGAAGAAATACCAGAAGAGGCCGATGTTGGGAGTTAGGTCTGGTACAGAGAGACTGGAGGGAGACACACAGTCAGAACGGAACCTGGACCTGAACCGGACTACAACCAGAACACAGCCAGATCTGAACCAGAACACAGCTGACGTTTAAGACATCAAGACAGTCTGATGACATTTAATTAGCCAACAGTCACGTTTAAACACAAACACACAACATCAGAGAACTGAGACCTTGGCTAGACCAAACTCCATTAATAAAAACACTATTTTACCTCAGAACACAGGAGTTTCTGGTCTACTGCTGCATCAGTCAGTTTGTTTGTGTTAATGACTTTGGATCCAAACCAACTTTTTAAAACACCAAACTCAGTTGTTAAAACATCAAAGTCACAGCAACCAGACCACCAACTCCTGTGTTCTGTGAGGTAAAATTACAGTTTTTGTCAATGGAGTCTGGTGGCTTTGAAGAGATATAACAGCTGTAGGTAACACACCGACGATGGAGAAGGACCTCACGCTACCACACCTCAGGTAACACGGACTGTCCCTTCAGTGTGGCAGCTGTCTCGTTCATCACTCACATGAAGCCGTAGACGGAGGGCAGGTAGTCCCAGGAGCCGAGCAGGAAGAAGGAGAGGCAGATGAGGACGAAGAGGCTGCCCAGGTACATGAAGGCAAACTGCACAAGGAACCACCAGAAACTGGCTCGTTGGATGTTCACCGGGATGTACTCTCGCTGGGGGGGCAGTGAGATATTAAAGGCAGGAATAAATCCCGCACGTTCAAATGTTTAAAAATCAGCCAATGGTCACATTTAAACAAATGCACATCACAGAACTGAGACCATATTTAGACCAAATTCCATTGATAAAAACAATAATTTTAGCTCATTTTAGCTGTTTGTGTTGTTGAGTGACTTTGGTGATTTAACATCCAAACTAACGTGTTCAAACACCAAAGTCACAGCAGCCAGACCAGCAAGTCCCGTGTTCACCCAGGTAAAATTACTGTTTTTGTGAATGGAGTCTGGTGTGCTTGAAGGGTCTGTCTAAAGCAGGAAGGGAGGAAGAGAAGATGAAGGAAGAAAGTTAAATTAAAGCATTTTTCAAACAGTTTCAAGGTGCATTTTCAAGCTTTTCCAGCACCTTGAATCAGTCAGGCTCTATGACCTCCTTTATTCATCTACAAACTCTCCAGTCAGACATTAATTATCTTCACGTTGCTACAATTCAAACACTCAAAACAACACATTAAAATTAAGGATTTTCAAGACTGTACCTGCATGAGGTAGAGCAGCGCCGGAGCACACAGCGTCAGAGGGTAGATGGACTGGTAGGTGGCGAGGGACAGAAAAATGGCGCTTAGCAGGACGCTTCCTGGAACAGACAATTTTAGTATTTGAGCTGCAGTGAGTCGTGTCTGTTTAAATAAAGTTTGAGTAGAATCAGAGAGCAACAGACAGCAGCCGGTCAGGTGAGCTGACTTCAGTCAGACATTACCTTTGATCGTTGAGAGGATGAAGAGGGCGATGACGGCATTGTTCAGGCCGCAGGTGGACTTGGCGACGCAGGACAGGATGGTGAATGGGTTCAACAGGTAACTGAGAGAGAGGAGGAGACGTTAATGTCTCGTACGACAGAGTTAGAACACATCACCATTAGCAATCATATGGTTAAACCAAAAGGATCTTCCAGGTCTCTCTCTGTAGGGATCCTTTCCATGATGCTGTCACACACTTAGAATAACACTCTGAGCCTGTCAGTGGATCAAACAAGCTCTTTTAGTGGACCTACTGTGATCAGGTGCAGTTGTCCCAAAGGATCACGTTGCAGCCATTGCAGCCCGTTTGGTGTCTGCTGGCTGAGGTGATCTACTGGACCAGTTCCAACACTTTTACTACCTACCAGCCACTCAGACACCAGGATGTGGAGAGAGAGGATCATGGGTAGAAACAGTGGAGTGGCCCTTTAAGGCTCCATGATCAGCTGACCTGTGGCATCTCTGTAGAGATAATCTGACATATTTGATGTTGTGAACACACTCTGAGAGGTGTGTGTGTGTGTGTGTGTGTGTGTGTGTGTGTGTGTGTGTGTGTGTGTGTGTGTGTGTGTTACTCACAACATGGCTACTTTCAGAGGGATATAGTACATCTCTTTGGGACTCCTGATGAGCTCCAGACAGTCGAGGGGGTAGCGATCTGCCTCCAGAGCAAACTTTTGCTTCCTGAACTGAAACGCATCAACAGCACATCAGAGTTGTCATGGGAACAACAACAACAGTTAGTATGGCAACAGGAAACTACAGGAAACACAGCACCAGTCTGAATGACACAGATGTCGTTTATTTAGTGTGGCTGTCCCTCCTGTGACCATATCGCTGAATCAATACTCAAACCTGTTCCACATTGATATGAGAAACTGTGCTGTCTTCAACCAGGTGAATCAGAGTGTGTGTGTGTGTGTGTTTTCTTACCACTTGTTTGTTGTAGTCCTTCATGGCCATGTAGAGAGCCACAGCAGTGATGATGTCTGCCATCTGCACAGACACAGACACACAGACACACAGACACAGACACACACACACACAGACACACACAGACACACACAGACACACAGACACACAGACACACACACAGGCACACAGGCACACAGGCACACAGACACACAGGCACACAGGCACACAGGCACACAGACACACAGACACACAGGCACACAGGCACACAGACACACAGACACACAGACACACACACAGACACACACACACACACAGACACACACACAGGCACACAGGCACACAGACACACAGACACACAAACACAAACACACAGACACACAGGCACACAGGCACACAGACACACAGACACACAGACACACAGACACACAGACACACAAACACAAACACACAGACACACAGACACACAGGCACACAAACACAAAGACACAGACACACAGACACACAGGCACACAAACACAAACACACAGGCACACAGGCACACAGGCACACAGGCACACAGACACACAAACACAAACACAAACACACAGACACACAAACACAAACACACAGACACACAGACACACAGACACACAGACACACAGACACACAGACACAGACACACAGACACACAGACACACAGACACAAACACACAGACACACACACACCTTAAACTAACAAGTCCGTCAGGCAGGCAGAAAGACATCAGACTGGTTTCACTGGTCTTTACTCACCATGAACGTCATCTCTGCGTAGTCCACCATGAAATGGAACAGGTAGATGATGAGAGGAGTCTGACAACAGAAAACACACAACATCAGAGCACACACACACACAGTCATCTCAACATCACTGTGTGTGTGTGTGTGTGTGTGTGTGTGTGTGTGTGTGTGTGTGTGTGTGTGTGTGTGTGTGTGTGTGTGTGTGTGTGTGCGTGCGTGTCACCTCATGGAAAACATCTCCAGAGTACGGTGACACGCCCAGATCCAGCAGAGCCAAACCTTCAACAACTGCACAGACAGAGAGACAGACAGAGAGAGAGACAGGTTCATTACTCAGCAGTGATTGGTCATGAAGAGGAGAGTGTGATGGTTGGACCCCATGGACCCTGTGGAGTTCCAGCCTGAGACCTGCTGCCACAGTCCAGCTCCCTACACACTCAGCGCAGGACTCCTCTAAAATACCCACTATTATGAATGGAGTTTGGTGTGTTTGTCCATCCTCCTCTTCTTCTTTGTTCTCCTCCTCTTCCTCCATCAAACACAATGAGGAGCCTTCATCACCAACAGTCAGGAAACACCAAACCCACTGTGCCCTTGTGCCAGGACCGGGTCTCTGTGTCTGACCCGGATCTGTGTACCGAATCGTTACCGACTACCGACTCCGTCAGATTGGCTAACAGCTCCGAGTCGAGGAGCCGTTACACCGAGGAAACCCGCGCCCGGACCAGCCTCCAGACCCCCGCTTACCTCTTTTCCAGGCCGTTAGCGGAGACACCACCTCCACCCGCTCCGCTACCAGGTCCGCCAGACCGGACCGGTACAGAGCGGCACGGACCGTCACGGCTACAATCAACAGCAGCGTCAAGGGAGCCGCCATCTTGACAAGGAAGCACTCTCCGCCCTGCGAGGTGCACTATGGGAAATGAAGTCTTCTGTTACACAGGAAACTGAACGAAACTACATACGGAAACACATTTTTTAAAAAAGCAGCAGCAGCAGTATTAGTAGTAGTAGTAGTAGCAGTATTATTATTATTATTAGTAGTAGTAGTAGTAGCAGTATTATTATTATTATTAGTATTAGTATTATTATTATTAGTATTATTATTATTATTAGTAGTAGTAGTAGTAGTAGCAGTATTATTATTATTATTATTATTATTATTAGTAGTAGTAGTAGTAGCAGTAGCAGTAGCAGTAGCAGTAGTAGTAGTAGCAGTAGTAGTATTATTATTATTATTAGTAGTAGTAGTAGTAGTAGTAGTAGTAGCAGTAGTAGTAGTAGTAGTATTAGTAGTAGTAGCAGTATTATTATTATTATTAGTAGTAGTAGTAGTAGTAGCAGTAGCAGTAGCAGTATTAGTAGTAGTAGTAGCAGTAGTAGTATTATTATTAGTAGTAGTAGTAGCAGTAGCAGTAGCAGTATTAGTAGTAGTAGTAGCAGTAGTATTATTATTATTAGTAGTAGTAGTAGCAGTAGCAGTAGCAGTATTAGTAGTAGTAGTAGCAGTAGTATTATTATTATTATTAGTAGTAGTAGTAGTAGCAGTAGCAGTATTATTATTATTAGTAGACTTTCAGACTTTCAGACTTTCTTTATTTGATCCCCCATAGGGGGAAATTTTCTTGTTACAGCAGCAACAATATAAACAGGGAGAGTGAAAAAAACAAAGCAATAGAAAAGACAAAAATAGCAAAAATAAATATAAATATATGGTTGTGATGAAATGAAATAAATATTTACACCATAGGATATTTACACTTTAGACAGGAATGGAATGACATGGATGGTAGGCAGTATATTAACATCAGCCAGTGATGCTGGTGTTATAGAGTCTGATGGCTGATGGGAGAAATGACCTGCGGTAGTGTTCCTTCTTGCAGAGTGGGTGCCTCAGCCTGCTGCTGAAGGAGCTGCTGAGGGCCCCCACAGTCTCATGCAGGGGGTGAGAGGGGTAGTAGTAGCAGTAGCAGTATTATTATTATTAGTAGTAGCAGTAGCAGTAGTAGTATTATTATTATTAGTAGTAGCAGTAGCAGTAGTAGTATTATTATTAGTAGTAGTAGCAGTAGCAGTATTAGTAGTAGTAGTAGCAGTAGCAGTATTAGTAGTAGTAGCAGTAGCCACTGCTCCTTCACATTGAAAGGAGCCAGTTGAGGTGGTCCAGGCATCTGGTCAGGAGGCCTCCTAGGCGCCTCCCTTTGGAGGTTTACCGGGCATGTCCCACTGGGAGGAGACCCCGGGGCAGACCCAGAACCTTCTGGCTCTCTCATCTGGCCTGGGAACGCCTCAGGATCCCCCAGGAGGAGCTGGAAAGCGTTGCTCGGGAGAAGGGTGTCTGGAGTGCCCTGCTTGACCTGTTGCCACCGTGACCCGACCCCGGATAAGCAGAAGATAATGGATGGATGAATGGAAAAGAGAATAAATGGAAATAAATTGAAATAATTATACATAAGGCACGGTCATATCCCAGGAGTAAATTTGTGTAGCGCCTTTCTAGTCTAGTCTACTTGAAGCCGCATTCACCCATTCACACATTATTCATTCAGGAGTAATCTAAGATGGAGGAGACTATTCTTTCACACACATTAACACACTGAAGCTGCTTCAGGAGCAAGTTGGGGTTCAGTGTCTTGGGTCGACATGCTGTCTCATAGGATCCGCTTGATGACGCACGACCCACTCTACCTCTGAGCCACAGCCGGCCACTCGTTAGTCTCTAGAACAGACACAAAACATCACCAAAAACAATTCCCTCTGGGTCAGTGTGATGTTTTACTGTTTTACTTTACAAATCCAATCATCAGTGATTGTTGTTTTTATCATTTGGTTTGTGTAGTTTTAATCTGTTAGACTATTATAAACCTTTACAATGTGTCCATTTTTAGCTTTAGATTTGTTTTATTTACACGCGCTTTATCTTTTAATTTGAAAGGCCCATGCCGGAAGCGGAAGCGGTTGTTGGGAACTTGATTCCGTGGAGCTTCCTGTGAAGACTTTCGCTTTCCTTTCGTCAGATGAAGCTGTGGCTGTCGTTATAAACGGGTGGTTCGGGGAACATGGCGGGTCTGGAGGTATTGTTCACGTGTGTCAGAGGCAGCATCACCTGCCCGCAGGATGCCGTGGTGTGTTTGGTTCACTGGGAGATGATTAAGAGCGGCTACAGGTGCATCGGCTCTGGGGACGAGGTGAGTGACTGAGCTAACATCAGCTAACATTAGCTAACATGAGTAAACATTAGCTAACATGAGTAAACGTGAGTTAACATGAGCTAACAACAGTTAACGTGAGCTAACATGAGCTAACAACAGTTAACATGAGCTAACAACAGTTAGCATGAGCTAACAACAGTTAACGTGAGCTAACATGAGCTAACAACAGTTAACGTGAGCTAACATGAGCTAACAACAGTTAGCATGACCTAACAACAGTTAACGTGAGCTAACATGAGCTAACAACAGTTAACAACAGTTAACGTGAGCTAACATGAGCTAACAACAATTTGTCATTAGTTGAGAACAGTTAACATGAGCTAACAACAATTTATCATTAGCTAACAACAGTTAACATGAGCTAACATGAGCTAATACATTCTGACATTGTGTGTACAATGTCAACAGCTTTCTCAGATGTGACAGTGGGAGAAACAGCCCTACACCAAACTCTGTTCAAACTCCAACAGATTAAAGCAGCCTGGTTCTCGGTGGTGTGTTGGATATTGATTATTGATTGCAGCCACCCCCTGCTCTCTGTGTGCTGTCATCAGTCTGAGAGAGTACGTCTGACAGATGATCATCTAAACTGTCAGTAAAAATCTGCTGCTGAAGTTGGCGGTTTGGTCACATGATGTTCCTGTGTGCCCCCCCCCTTCCAGCCCCGCGGAGGAGAGCGGAGGTCGGAGTTGCTTCCTGCTGACTGGAGCAGCAATAAGGAACTATACAGCCTGAGGTACACCCCCACCAATACCGCCACACCGCTGCTGCTCAAAGCCATCACTGTGGACTCCACCCTCATCTTCAACCTCATGGTAGGATCAGCTGACACACACGTGCAGACTGTCTGAGGTCAGAGACCCTCAGACATCCAGCAGATTTAATACAGCAGACACTCTGGTCCAACTGGTCTGGTCTGTGTAGTACTGTAGACAGGTGACATGCAGTGATCTGTATAATCAGGTGTGAAGCTCTATTACCTGAATATTTGACCACCTCTGGTTGACTGTGTGTGTGTGTGTGTGTGTGTGTGTGTGTGTGTGTGTGTGTGTGTGTGTGTGTGTGTGTGTGTGTGTGTGTGTGTGTGTGTGTGTGTGTGTGTGTGTGTGTGTGTGTGTGTGTAGGACTCCAGCACACAGCAGGTGTCCGACCTGACGGTGAACATCAGTGACCATGTGGACGCTGACCAGCTGAGCTCATTCGACAGGTGGGTGTTTCCTCTCAGGGGTTCAGGGACTCGTTTGATTGGCTGCTGAGGGGAAAAATACTTGCATGTGTCCACCAACCAGACCTTTAAATAAAAACATCCATTTTATCCAGCAACCCCCCCCTGGTAAACCCCGTCAGTATGGGGCGGTTGGGATGTTTCAGACAGCAGATTCAGGTTCAGCTTCGTCACCGTGGGTTGAATGTTTGTCATCACAGTGTCTCTGGATTTAATCTGATGATTTCAGCACGACTCTGGACGGTGACGTAGTTCAGCCGACTGTTTTACTCCAGACTGAAATATCTCAACAACTACTGGATGACTGTCATTAACATTTATACAGATATTAAAGGTACACTCTGATGTTTCTAACCCTGGCTCCCCTCTGTGTCGACATCCTGGTGTCTGAGTGACTGGTAGGTAGTAAAAGTGTTGGAACTGGTCCAGTAGATCACCTCAGCCAGCAGCCACCAAACGGGCTGCAATGGCTGCAACGTGATCCTTTGGGACAACTGCACCTGATCACAGTAGGTCCACTAAAAGAGCTTGTTTGATCCACTGACAGGCTCAGAGTGTTTTTCTACGTGTGTGACAGCATCATGGAAAGGATCCCTACAGAGAGAGACCTGGAAGATCCTTTTGGTTTAACCACAAACAGCACACACACCAGACTACATTCACTAAAACAGGGATTTTAGCTCACAGGACACAGTAGCTGCTGGTCTGCTGCTGCCTTGATTGGTTTGTTTGTTTGTGTGTGTTGTGAATGGTAAAATGTTTTTGTCTGTGGAGTCTGGTAAACAGGGCCCTGGTTTAAAAACAGCAGAACTCATGTTCGTGCTGTTTTATGGATGGATTTGTATAAAATATGAACTGTGATCATAAGGTGTCTTTTCATGTCCCGCCATCTTCAGGTTAAAACTTTAATCAAATCATGTTTTATTCCACCACTGGGGGGCGCCTACGTGACAAACATTTATCTTTTTTTCTGCTTGTCCTGCCATTGAGAAGTGACGACTTTCTTTAGTGTAACAGAATAAAAACTATACAGTGAGACAGACAGCAAGTAAGGACTTTATTTATGGATAAGATGTGATTATATTATTGTGGACCATGGTCCGTGTCCCAGGCAGTCATTCAGGAGGGGGTGACTGAAACTCACTGACTTACTATTGAAATCAACCTCTAACACACTGATGGTGGAATGTTTTCTGTAATCTGCACCACAGCAAGGGGGGGGGTCTCTTTAGATAAATGAGGCTAAAGCAGCCGCCTGTGTCCCTGCAGGGTGTTCAAGGATGCCGAGAGTCTGTCAGAGAAGGTGAGGACTCAGCTGCTGCCCCCCCAGGACAGACCGGCCCAACCAGAGAGGAAGAGTCAGAGGGACGAAGAGGAGGAGAGGAGGCGAAGAGGAGAGGACAGCGACCCCCTCCGCATCCCCAGTAGACGAACACAGCCACAGTGGTGGGTGGTGGCACACAGGTTAACCTCCTCTATAGAGGTCTATAGTGTGTGTGTGTGCTAGTTAGTCAGTGTGTTAGTGTGTAGTGGAGGTCTACAGTGTGTGTGTGCTAGTTAGTCAGTGTGTCAGTGTGTAGTGGAGGTCTATAGTGTGTGTGTGTGCTAGTTAGTCAGTGTGTTAGTGTGTAGTGGAGGTCTATAGTGTGTGTGTGTTAGTTAGTCAGTGTGTTAGTGTGTAGTGGAGGTCTATAGTGTGTGTGTGTGCTAGTTAGTCAGTGTGTTAGTGTGTAGTGGAGGTCTACAGTGTGTGTGTGCTAGTTAGTCAGTGTGTCAGTGTGTAGTGGAGGTCTATAGTGTGTGTGTGTTAGTTAGTCAGTGTGTTAGTGTGTAGTGGAGGTCTATAGTGTGTGTGTGTGCTAGTTAGTCAGTGTGTTAGTGTGTAGTGGAGGTCTATAGTGTGTGTGTGTGCTAGTTAGTCAGTGTGTTAGTGTGTAGTGGAGGTCTATAGTGTGTGTGTGTGTGTGCTAGTTAGTCAGTGTGTTAGTGTGTAGTGGAGGTCTATAGTGTGTGTTTGCTAGTTAGTAGTGATGGGCAGATGAAGCTTCATGAAGCATTGAAGCCTTTCATCCAATTGGTTCACTCCAGTGCAAAGCTTCTTGAAGCTTCATTTGCTCTAGCAGGACATCTACTGGACGCAAAAATATCAGTTGGCATGAATTTGAAGTGTGTGGCATTATGCAGAAAGCCTGTGAATAAAACTGTCAGCAAAATAAAGAAGTATGCAAAACATGTATATTGTAGTGATGGCAGTATACTGTGTATATATATACTGGCAGTATGGAAAATGATAAAAATGGAAATGATTATTTACAGTGAGGTGAGGGGGGTTGGGGTATGGACAATGATTGTGCTTTTGTAACGTTGAGGTATGGCCAGTGATTATGGTTTAGGGGACACGTCATTGGTTTGTATTTATAAACAACAGTTTCTCCACTGTGGCAGGTCTTAGGCGATTTCTGTAGAAATATTACTGTACATACCTTGTTGGGAGAGATGAGATCAAAATGTTCCCACACAGGGGACATCCTCCTCTTCTTAGCTGGCTCCATTCTCTCCTGACTCTCTCCTCACTCTCCTAAATCTCCAAAGGACTCTCTAATCTCTAACTCTCTCCAAATTATCTCTAACTCTATCCAAACTACCTCTACCTCTCTCCAAACTATCTCTACCTCTCTCCAAACTGTCTCCAAACTCTCACCGACCGCAACTCTCCATCAAACACCCACATTTTGAATGGAGCCTGAGGGGTTTATATCGCTGTCAAAACTCGCAAAATCCGAACCACTTCCTGAATCAGTCACGTGGTACAACCAGGCATCATTTTCAGCTCCTCCCCTAAATGAAGCGAGCCTCGATACGCGCATCGCGGAAACGCCCCCTCCCCTACTCGGTGTGTAGTGGAGGTCTATAGTGTGTGTGTGCTAGTTAGTCAGTGTGTTAGTGTGTAGTGGAGGTCTATAGTGTGTGTGTGCTAGTTAGTCAGTGTGTTAGTGTGTAGTGGAGGTCTATAGTGTGTGTGTGCTAGTTAGTCAGTGTGTCAGTGTGTAGTGGAGGTCTATAGTGTGTGTGTGCTAGTTAGTCAGTGTGTAGTGGAGGTCTATAGTGTGTGTGTGTGTGTGCGCGCTAGTTAGTCAGTGTGTTAGTGTGTAGTGGAGGTCTATAGTGTGTGTGTGTGTGCTAGTTAGTCAGTGTGTTAGTGTGTAGTGGAGGTCTATAGTGTGTGTGTGTGTGTGCTAGTTAGTCAGTGTGTTAGTGTGTAGTGGAGGTCTATAGTGTGTGTTTGCTAGTTAGTCAGTGTGTCAGTGTGTAGTGGAGGTCTATAGTGTGTGTGTGTGTGTGTGCTAGTTAGTCAGTGTGTCAGTGTGTAGTGGAGGTCTATAGTGTGTGTGTGTGTGTGCTAGTTAGTCAGTGTGTTAGTGTGTAGTGGAGGTCTATAGTGTGTGTGTGTACTAGTTAGTCAGTGTGTCAGTGTGTAGTGGAGGTCTATAGTGTGTGTGTGTGTGCTAGTTAGTCAGTGTGTTAGTGTGTAGTGGAGGTCTATAGTGTGTGTGTACTAGTTAGTCAGTGTGTTAGTGTGTAGTGGAGGTCTATAGTGTGTGTGTGTGCTAGTTAGTCAGTGTGTTAGTGTGTAGTGGAGGTCTATAGTGTGTGTGTGTGTGCTAGTTAGTCAGTGTGTTAGTGTGTAGTGGAGGTCTATAGTGTGTGTGTGTGTGCTAGTTAGTCAGTGTGTTAGTGTGTAGTGGAGGTCTATAGTGTGTGTGTGCTAGTTAGTCAGTGTGTCAGTGTGTAGTGGAGGTCTATAGTGTGTGTGTGCTAGTTAGTCAGTGTGTTAGTGTGTAGTGGAGGTCTATAGTGTGTGTGTGTGTGCTAGTTAGTCAGTGTGTCAGTGTGTAGTGGAGGTCTATAGTGTGTGTGTGTGCTAGTTAGTCAGTGTGTTAGTGTGTAGTGGAGGTCTATAGTGTGTGTGTGCTAGTTAGTCAGTGTGTCAGTGTGTAGTGGAGGTCTATAGTGTGTGTGTGCTAGTTAGTCAGTGTGTAGTGGAGGTCTATAGTGTGTGTGTGTGTGTGTGCGCTAGTTAGTCAGTGTGTTAGTGTGTAGTGGAGGTCTATAGTGTGTGTGTGTGCTAGTTAGTCAGTGTGTTAGTGTGTAGTGGAGGTCTATAGTGTGTGTGTGTGCTAGTTAGTCAGTGTGTTAGTGTGTGGTGGAGGTCTATAGTGTGTGTTTGCTAGTTAGCCAGTGTGTCAGTGTGTAGTGGAGGTCTATAGTGTGTGTGTGTGTGTGCTAGTTAGTCAGTGTGTTAGTGTGTAGTGGAGGTCTATAGTGTGTGTGTGCTAGTTAGTCAGTGTGTCAGTGTGTAGTGGAGGTCTATAGTGTGTGTGTGCTAGTTAGTCAGTGTGTCAGTGTGTAGTGGAGGTCTATAGTGTGTGTGTGCTAGTTAGTCAGTGTGTAGTGGAGGTCTATAGTGTGTGTGTGTGTGCGCTAGTTAGTCAGTGTGTTAGTGTGTAGTGGAGGTCTATAGTGTGTGTGTGTGCTAGTTAGTCAGTGTGTTAGTGTGTAGTGGAGGTCTATAGTGTGTGTGTGTGCTAGTTAGTCAGTGTGTTAGTGTGTAGTGGAGGTCTATAGTGTGTGTTTGCTAGTTAGTCAGTGTGTCAGTGTGTAGTGGAGGTCTATAGTGTGTGTGTGTGTGCTAGTTAGTCAGTGTGTTAGTGTGTAGTGGAGGTCTATAGTGTGTGTGTGTGTGTGTGCTAGTTAGTCAGTGTGTTAGTGTGTAGTGGAGGTCTATAGTGTGTGTGTGTGCTAGTTAGTCAGTGTGTTAGTGTGTAGTGGAGGTCTATAGTGTGTGTGTGCTAGTTAGTCAGTGTGTCAGTGTGTAGTGGAGGTCTATAGTGTGTGTGTGCTAGTTAGTCAGTGTGTTAGTGTGTAGTGGAGGTCTATAGTGTGTGTGTGTGCTAGTTAGTCAGTGTGTCAGTGTGTAGTGGAGGTCTATAGTGTGTGTGTGTGCTAGTTAGTCAGTGTGTTAGTGTGTAGTGGAGGTCTATAGTGTGTGTGTGCTAGTTAGTCAGTGTGTCAGTGTGTAGTGGAGGTCTATAGTGTGTGTGTGCTAGTTAGTCAGTGTGTTAGTGTGTAGTGGAGGTCTATAGTGTGTGTGTGTGCTAGTTAGTCAGTGTGTCAGTGTGTAGTGGAGGTCTATGGAGCCACAATGAGGACGATAAGCAGAAACACCAATGGAGGCTCTGGGGAAATCTTTCTGTTCTATCAGATCTCCGTCGCTCTCTGCTCATAAAAATGAGCCTCGCTGAGAAACTAAAACACACACACACACACACACACACACACACACACACAGCCCTGGATGTGCTGACTCTGTTTAGAAAGTCAAGACAGGAGCTGCTGGTCGACTGCAGCATCAGAGAACCAATGAGGGCAGAGTGTGTGTGTGTGTGTGTGTGTGTACGTACTGCAGGACAGATTCAGTCACTCTGCTCTTCACTCCTCATCTCCTCTTCTTCCTCCTATCAGATGATATCAGAGGTGATGATGTCAGCACTTTATCGACCATCGCCTCCTCGTCCCCAGAGGGGAGATAAGAAAAACACAGACAAGTGACAGACAGGAGAGATGGATGAGAGAAAGAACTGAGTCTGAGCTGCAGAGAAGAAAGAGTGGGAAACAGAGGAGGAGGAGGAGGAGTTATAGAGGCAAAGCCGACAGGACTGATGGTGAAGGTCTGACGGATAATTGAGTGTAGCCTGATTAGTGGCTGGTAACTGGAATGATGAGCTGGATAATGTTCAGCTGTAGGATCAGATCCAGATAAATTCATCTGAAGTCGTCGTGTGGATTTTAAAGGGCTGCAACTAAAGATTATCTTTATTAAAAGGTCACTCCCCTGTCTCTCCCCCTGGTCCTCTGTGTCCACATCCTGGTGTCTGAGTGACTGGTAGGTAGTAAAAGTGTTGGAACTGGTCCAGTAGATCACCTCAGCCAGCAGCCACCAAACGGGCTGCAATGGCTACAACTACCTACCAGTCATTCAGACACCAGGAGTGGACGGAGAGGACCTAGGGGGAGAAACAGTGGAGTTTCCCTTTAATGATGAATCTTTTCTTGGTTGATCATGTTAACGTTAGCTAACAGTGAAAAGGCCCATCTGACATCCAGATATCTTGTTTTGTCCAAAACCCAAAGATATGCGGTTTGTTATATGATGTAGAAAAGCAGCAAATCCTCATCTATTAGCAAAGCTGGAATCAGAATGTGAAGCGTGTTTGAGTTAAACATCATTCAGTTATCAAAATAGTTCCAAATAGTTGAACTGTCCCTCGTCTGTTGTTGGATTCTTCCTCTAGTTTAAACCTGTGTGAAACAAACCTCTCATTCATCAGCCTCTCTGTCGTTGGTGAGGTGAAGCGCTGCGGTCAGTTCTCGACGTCCTCTCAGGACCAGCTGATCTCTCCCTCTCAGTCATGTCCACCTTTATTATCTCCATCCCGGCTTCCCTCCCAGACTCGTAGATTCCTCTCTCAGGCGTCTCCATCTCTTTGTTGTGGAGGAATTGTCTCGTCTGGATCAGTTCTGAAAATGTCAGAGAACAGAAACACGTGAGGACATTTAGAAACGTCGCCTCTGATAGTCTGACACGATGCCACGCCACGCGTCTGTTCGCTCCGCCTCTCACTGCCCTGCCGGGGCTCAGCCCCCCCAGCGGCTGTCAGTCAAACTCAGACGGGGACGGCCCCCCCAGCAGCACACAACGTTGTCTCCGACCAATAAATGTGCCAAACACAAACTGCCCCAGTCCCATCTGGCCAACAGACCGTCCGTGTTTCTGTGTGCTCACGGCTCCACTGAGAGGCTGCTGCGCCGTCACCGTTGGTTTGAGTCCCACAGCTCCTCCGTACGGCCCCGGTGCAAAGAAACGTTTCTCCGGTGCAGCATGTCCGTCTGTCAGTCCAAACCCAGACAGGCAGCAGCAGATATTTACATGCGACACATTCAGCTCCATAAATACCTGATGATGATTGTCTAATCTGTGTTTCAGGCCCGGACCCACCCCTCCATTTGCCGCTGGGGGAGCAGATTTAGATCCCTTCGGGTGAGTCCGCACCCCCACCCCAAATCCTGCATACGTTTTTATGGGAGTGATCTAGAGATAAGCACCAGCAGGCTGTAGCTCTAATCTGGGGATGAACAGAGGATTAGCGGCCCCGGTCTAGACCCCCGTCAACTGGCCACGAACATCAGAGCTGAAAACAGAAAACGGCAGCAGTCAGTCATCACACATCAGCTGATCACATCAGCTGATCACATCAGCTGCAGCGTTTTACTGCCTTTACATGTTCATCCTGCACATGCTCACTGTACACGACTACATTTAAATACAGCAATACATTCGTTTTCTTAAAGGAGAGCTGCAGTATTTCTAAACCTAAAGGGTAAAGTCCTTTAGGTTTATATATATTTGTGTAACACACAATAACACAGACACACTGACTGATGGAGCTAAAATCCCTGTTTTAGTGAATGTAGTCTGGTGTGTGTGCTGTTTGTGGTTAAACCAAAAGGATCTTCCAGGTCTCTCTCTGTAGGGATCCTTTCCATGATGCTGTCACACACTTAGAATAACACTCTGAGCCCGTTAGTGGATCAAACAAGCTCTTTTAAGTGGAACTACTGTGATCAGGTGCAGTTGTCCCAGAGGATCACGTTGCAGCCATTGCAGCCCGGTTCTAACAGTTGGCAGCATGTGTTACGTCACACATTATAACCATGAAACATTGTATTATCCCTTTAAGTATTTTTAATTCCAATAACATTAATTTTGAAAACAGATGAACATTTTTAATAAAAATAAGCCGGCCTGATACCAATTAATAAAACATTAAAGTGAAAGGAGGAAGAAGAGGAGGACAGAGGATGAAACACACGTCTGCCCATCCTCACGTATCTCCCCCCCCCCCCCCCCCCCCCCCCCCCCCCATCAGATCTCGCGGTGGCGGCGGGATGATCGTTGACCCATTGAGGTCGGGGTATCCTCGCTCTGGCTTTGACCCATCCAGCGGCATCCCAGACATCCTGCCCCCCGGAGCAGTTCCCCCGGGTGCTCGCTTCGACCCGTTTGGACCCATTGGACGCCACAGACCAGGGTGAGACACACACACACACACACACACACACACACACACACACACACACACAGGGTGAGACTCACTCTGACTGACTGATGGTGTGTGTCTGTGTTTTGCAGGCCAGACCCCGACCACATGCCGCCGCCGGGCTACGACGACATGTTCATGTAGCCCACTTCCTGCTATTTTTACTTCCTGTTTGCTACTCACAACCACTTCCTGTCCTGAAGCAAATGGGAGGCAGAGGGTGGGGGGGGGGTCTCCACGTGGCCTCCTTTAATAAAATGTTTGTGTTGTTTCCTGTTCTGAGACAGAGGGTTTGATTTCTGACTGTTCGCCGTGATGAGAACTCCTGAAGAGGAAGAATCCTCCAGCCGGTCGGCGGTTTGTCAGACCGCCCGCAGAAGAGAATCTGGTTTATTTTGGACTGAAAACAGTGGAGTGACGGACGTCCTCCTAAGGCCACGTGGAGGCGGTGAGGGGATGAAGCGGCCGAGGACAGCGTAGGTTCCGTCAGGTGATTCTGATTGGCTCTGCTAACGTGTCGTCCACGGCGTCATGTTGGACGCTGTTGGTTTAACTCTGATAGAATATTTATGCCTAAATCGTCTAATAAAACCCAGAGTTCACTGCGCGCTCTGACCTGCTGCTGTTTGTGATTTTGTGGAGGACGGAGACATCGACTCTCGAAACATTTCTTTTCATGTCAGAGAAACTAAAGAAGAGAAAGTTCAAGCAAAGCCGAGTTCAGACTCCATCTAAAGGTGGAGTCCGCCATTCTGGACAAAGACTGCTCACGTTTAGCTAGTTAGCATAGTTAGACAGTTAGCATGTTTAGCTAGTTAGCAAAGTTAGACAGGTAGTATGTTAGCATGTTTACACAGTTAACAAAGTTAGACAGGTAGTATGTTAGCATGTTTACACAGTTAACAAAGTTAGACAGGTAGTATGTTAGCATGTTTACACAGTTAACAAAGTTAGACAGCACAGTTAGACCGTTGGCATGTTTAGGGTTTCTTTCGGGGTCCATGTTGGGTGTCGGTTGGCCAGAAAGACAATAGTTAATATGTGAATAATAATAACAGGACTGATATCAGTAAAAAGTGTTGGTGGCTGACGATCCGCAACAGGAGAACCAGGACCAGGATCCACAGGAACCAGAGAACCACATCAGGAGGACCAGGACCAGGATCCACAGGAACCAGAGAACCACATCAGGAGGACAAGGACCAGGATCCACAGGAACCAGAGAACCACAGCAGGAGAACCAGGACCAGGATCCACAGGAACCAGAGAACCACAGCAGAAGAACCAGGACCAGGATCCACAGGAACCACAGAACCACATCAGGAGAACCAGGACCAGGATCCACAGGAACCTGAGAGACAAGAAAAGCACAGAAAGGCTCCGGGGAAGATACCAAGTTAGTAACAGACATTAAAGACACATGAAGCGTCAGGATGGAGAGGAAGAGGAGGAGAGAGGAGCCCAGTGCATCATGGGAGTCCCCTGGCAGTCTGAGCCTATAGCAGCATAACTAGGGGCTGGTCCAAGACCTGATCCAGTCCTGAACTATAGGCTTCATCACTAAGGAAGGTTTTTAGTCTACTCTGAAATGTAGAGAGGGTGTCTGCCCCCTGAACCCAGACTGGAAGGAGATTACTGGAAGCCAGGTGTGGAAGGTAGACCAGATGGTCCTGGTAGACCGGTTCATCCTGATCCTGGTCCAGTCTTTGTCCTCCAGGTGTATTTCTGTGTTGAACCTTCTTATATAAAATCACGGCTCAGATGAAGTTAAAGAAACAGTCAAAAACCTGAGATTAAAAACAACAAAACAACTTTATTGGTCACATTAACAAACCCAGCCTTAAAAATCACCCATTGATCTTCACCATCATCTTCGTCGTTACAGCTCCTCAGCCGGTGCAGGATCAGGCGTCGCACTGACAGACTGAGGTGATGAAGAGGAGGCCGCTCGTTTCAGCAGATGTGCGTTCAGAGACCTTTACAATGATGACTATAAATCTCCTAACACTCTACAGGAGTCAGTGAACGCACCGCTGCTCCACACGTCTGACTGTCTCATGGAAACGACACATGTTAAAACACAGAAACGAACTGGAGCTCTGATGTGTTCAGGCCTCTGCACATTAAAGGCTCAGTCCACCAAAAAAAGCTGCTCCAGCTTCCCTAAAAGTAAAGTTAATAAAACAATGAAACACGTGTGCTCTGCAGCCATGTGGACACCCCGGCGTTCACTCAGCTTAAAGGGACATGCCACTGTTTTCTCATCAGCTCAAACATCTCCACATGCAGACAGTCCACCTAATGCAGAACAACCCTTTAAAACACAGCGAAATGTCCCTTTAATGCCCACGTGACATTATTTTCTGTGCTTACTTTCATTGTCTTCTTTTGATTAATAAATATTCACATCTTTGATTAACAAACACAACATCGTTCTCAAACATTGTTTCATATATTTCATAAAATTCACCAGGTCGTTCTGGTTTCTAAAGTGATATTTCACCAGCATGGAAGAGTTTTTATTTTATTTCATAATAAGCGGGCACCGGTCCTGTTCATGCTTTTACTTCCTGTGCTATGACCTCACACAGCACATGTAACAGGTTAAAGGGGCAATACGTCACTTTTTTATCACCTCATGACCACAGAGGTCTGAGCAGACCGGCCCGTAGCAGACGAGATGACCATTACTGCTCGTGTTCCCGCGACACTTCATACAGACAATAATCCCTTTTACGACATCCGCTTCAAGGCTGAAGGCCTCACTCTGACCCCCCAAACAGCCACGTGACAACATGAGACCGACCGCCATCATGTCTGATTTTATTTGGACCGTTAGCCCCATAATGCTAACTAGCTCACCGTTGGGACAGTTACGTTACAATCTGATCACACAAAGAGATAAATACACGTGAACTGTTACACAGCCTGTTTAAATCTGTTCACTATTAAATACGTTTAGGGAAGTTCTGATTTTAAACCACAGGAAGGTGCTCAGCGTTGATTTGAGTGGACGTACTGGGAGAACTGGGATTCAGTCACTGACGGGTCATTTTATTTCCTGCCGTCGACCACCAGAAGTCACGAGGCCCCTTTAAGACTCGTTCCCACGACAACAAAAAGTCTTCCAGCTGAGTGAAGTATCACTTTCTCTTGCTAAATACATCATCTACAAACTCTGTACACTCTGGACAGTAAACACGGGAATGTTTATACAATAGTGTTTCCACGACGATCGCTCGGAACCATGTGACTGTTTACATGTGACCGTGTGACGGACAGGTATGGCGTGGTTGGTCCATTGGTCCAGCATTAGTTTCTACATTCAGTGAGTGTCTGTGTGGTTGGGGTTGGAGTGTGTCTGTCTGGACTCTGTTTGGTGTCTCAGGTGTGAACAGGACCGGCTGATACCGAGGTCACGTTTCCAGCGGGAGCTCGTTTCCACGGCGCCGCCGAACTTCTCTGAGGCAGCGGGCTGCCGTGTGCCGATCAATGAGGCCGAGCTGGGGGTCGACACCCCGCCCTCTGCTGACGCATCTTTCGGGAAACACCTGCACTACAAGCGGCCGCAGGACGCGGTGATGCCATTGACCTCTGACCCCTCAGTGTGGGGGAGGTTCGGAGGTGACGCTACGCTCTCCTCACTCATCAGGACACAGACAGGTTGTGTTGTGAGTTGGAGCACTGATGTATTTATACCCACAAGGGCCACGGCGCTCGTGGTTTTAGATTCACTGTGACTTCAGCTGTCCAGGGAAACACCGTCTCCATGTCCGCCACTAACCACGACCATAAATCCTAGAAAAGAAGACGCTCCATCACTGCAGAACCTCATAGAGAATCTGTCTGTTTTTAACTTTCCTTCAGTCTCTCAGTGATCCACTGATAGTCTGAACATACAGGGGTTCATCCTCTGCAGACAGGATCTGCCGTCTGCTGGTTCGTCCTCTGCAGACGGGGGCTGCTTAAATTTTCTGTTAACATGACCCAAAGCATCATGGGAATTTGTGCCTGATTATTCCCGACATAGAAGGAAAAATTACAACACTAACAGTAACACTATAAATGCATCAATAATAATGATCACTTTGATGTTTCCCATCAAATTAAAATGAAATTTAAAGTTATTGTCTGTCACAGCGGCTCTTTGTCCCTTCGGGTCTGAACTATCAATCAATCAATCAGTCTTTATTTATATAGCGCCAGTTCATAACAGCGTTATTTCAAGACTCTTTCCATAAAGAGCAGCTCAGACCAAACTCTTTAATTCAGAGACCCAAAGATTCAGGAATTCAACAGAACTAAAGGTTTGTTTCATGGAAAACATCCAGACAGACGGTTTGTACGTTTCCTTCATCCTGTTTAAATATATATATATATATATATATAAAAGTCTCCTCTGCCGTGTCCTCACAAGGACTTTCCGTGACATCTGAGACCTGCTCCACCAACGGCCCCTGATATAAATAGACTGTTTCCATGGTAACGGAGTCATCGCGCCGCAGACAGAATAAAGATTGATTCTCTTTGACCGAGGCACTCGTGTTCGGCCTTGACTTTCAAACACCGAACAGACACACAGCTCCGCTTGGTTGCTGATCTGACAGACAGAAGACTGATTTTCATCAAAGACACTTTGGTTTAAAGGCTCAGTTCACCCAAAATCACAGCATTCTTTCTGTCGGCCCTGGTTGCGAGGCGCCTGGCTCTAATGGGAGTGAATGGATTGGACGCTACAGGGAACCAAGTGGCTCTTACTCTGTCCACAGACATCACTTTCCAGCTGCACCACGTCTTCACAGGAATCGTCTCCACAGACGTTGCTGACAGCGTCAGATATCTCAAAGCCAACAGTAATTTTACCTCAGAACACGAAGTTCATGTGACTTTGTCACACAACAACACAAACCGAGGGGGGCAGTGCAGAACCTCAACTCCTGTGTCCTGTGAGCTAAAATCCCTGTTATAGTGAATGTAGTCTGGTGTGTGTGCAGAGAGCGATAGAACGGATGTTTGTGGTTAAACCAAAAGGATCTTCCAGGTCTAGCAAAGACGAACCAGGTGTGATCACACGGCGACAGGTGTGATTGAGCAGCAGGTGTCTGATTAACCCAGCTCTGACCGTCACAGGACCGGTGTTTTCCTACAAAACACTAATACATGCTTTTATTGTCCTCTGGGGCATGTCAGCAGAGTCAGGGATCGAACCCGACAGAGCAGCCTTTAAGGTCACAGCATTGACCGGTCAGACCAGTGGGGGGACTGTCCTGTTACCACCGGTCTGACCAGTGGGGGGGGGAGACTGTCCTGTTACCACCGGTCTGACCAGTGGGGGGGGGACTGACCTGTTACCACCGGTCTGACCAGTGGGGGGACTGTCCTGTTACCACCGGTCAGACCAGTGGGGGGACTGTCCTGTTACCACCGGTCAGACCAGTGGGGGGACTGTCCTGTTACCACCGGTCTGACCAGTGGGAGGACTGTCCTGTTACCACCAGTCAGACCAGTGGGAGGACTGTCCTGTTACCACCGGTCTGACCAGTGGGGGGGGGGGACTGTCCTGTTACCACCGGTCTGACCAGTGGGGGGGGGGACTGTCCTGTTACCACCGGTCTGACCAGTGGGGGGACTGTCCTGTTACCACCGGTCTGACCAGTGGGAGGACTGTCCTGTTACCACCAGTCAGACCAGTGGGAGGACTGTCCTGTTACCACCAGTCAGACCAGTGGGAGGACTGTCCTGTTACCACCGGTCTGACCAGTGGGGGGGGGGGACTGTCCTGTTACCACCGGTCTGACCAGTGGGGGGGGGGGACTGTCCTGTTACCACCGGTCTGACCAGTGGGGGGACTGTCCTGTTACCACCGGTCAGACCAGTGGGAGGACTGTCCTGTTACCACCGGTCTGACCAGTGGGGGGGGGGACTGTCCTGTTACCACCAGTCAGACCAGTGGGAGGACTGTCTCATTACCACTGGTCTGTACGCAGGAAGGATAATTAGTCTGATCAGTCGTTCAAAAGGATGTTAATATGCAACTATTCCAATAGTGTGTTTCCTTATGATATTTTTTAAGCAAAAAAGCCCAAAACTCGCTGGCTCCAGTCTTTAAAGTGGGATATATATATGTATGTATGAATACATGTTGGATTAATTGGTGGTTGAATTAATTGAAAGAATAACTTTGGGAAAGGTTTTACTATTTTCTGACATTTTATGGCTCAAATGATGAAATAAATCCTCTCTGGCAGCTCTAATGTCGACTAACCCCTTAACACTAAAGATTCCTATCATTCGTCATCCAGTGAAGGTTCAGAGTTAAAGCACGATTGTTCAGCTGCTCCTGACAGAGTGTGTGTGTGTGTGTGTGTGTGTGTGCTGAGGTTATCATCTGATTTGTGAGCGTTAGCGTTAACGTTACAAACGCGTTTGCTGGTCGTCTACATCCAGCGTGTCTACGTTAAGTATTTACAGTATATCTGTCCTGT
The DNA here is from genome assembly GCF_042242105.1 of Pempheris klunzingeri. NCBI lineage: Eukaryota > Metazoa > Chordata > Actinopteri > Acropomatiformes > Pempheridae > Pempheris > Pempheris klunzingeri. The sequence goes on along the minus strand of NC_092013.1, from coordinate 127,228 downwards.
CAAATCAAATGTGGTAAATATTTCAATAAACGGCATGAGATCAGCAGGTCAGTGTGTGTGTGTGTGTGTGTGTGTGTGTGTGGCTACATTACCCTTGGCTAACTGGCTCACTATACAGGCCTTAATACATGAGCATAATAATATCTGTGTACAGATGGTTTACAGCGTCTGTGTTCACTCGTTAAGGCATATCGTTTCCTCACATGACATAAATAACATAATACAAAGAGTCATTAAAGGTTCATTCCACTCAAAACCAGCTTCTCCTTCAGACTGCCGGCTGTAGTCAGACTCAGAGGATGCCATCACATTTGGAAGTTTGAAATTATTTTTGATGGATTTAATGGATCTCCTGATTTAATAGTTTCTCAGTCTGCAGTATTTTTAAACCTGGGCTCTAAAATTCCTGTTTTTGTGAATGTAGTCTGGTGTGTCTGCAGAGAGCGATATATCTCTGTAGGGATCCTTTCCATAGTGCTGTCACACACAAGACGTTCGGCTGCAGCGGGACGCTGAGGTTCTGACGTGATGCCGGCAGAAGAAGCTGATTGGTGAAGGCAGCACTTCCTGGTGATGAGATATCGGACATGTGACCCATTATGGATTCACTGACGAGAGCACGTCAGTCTTAGACAGTCTTAGATGACTCCATGGGGGGAAACTGTCGACGGTCACGCCGTCACTTCACACATGTTCAGGTCTAGTTTTCTCCCACACACTCCTTTTTTTCTGTTCAGGGACTCGTAACTGTGGAGACATCCTGCGATGACACCAGGCTCCATCTGTCTCCTGTATCTGGTTTCCATGGTGATAAAACAATCGATGTGCAGATGAGTAACAGGAGGTCTGAGCGCGTCGAGACCAGCACCGTCAGATCAGGCTGCTGCAATGCTTGCTGGGTAATGTGTGTCACCGCCACCCCTCGGCCATCCCCCTTATGCCTTATGGCATCGTGAACATGCTGCCCACCTCTACCTGAGCTTAATGGATACCTCACTAAGTCTGTCTGTCTGTCTGTCAGCCTGTCAGTCTGTCTGTCTGCTTGCCGGCCTGTCTATCAGCCTGTCTGTCTGTCTGTCTGCTTGCCGGCCTGTCTGTTGGCCTGTCTGTCTGCACTGAGTTTGCCTTTGATAATGTCATTAAATTAAAGCCTGGTTAATAAATGGAGAGATCCTGTCCACAGAAATGTGACGGGGTTTTGAAGTCACAGATCATTTTTACTGTCTATTAAGTCAGTTAGCACTAGCATTAGCTCCAGTTAGCACTAACACAGTTAGCACTAACATTAGCTCCAGTTAGCACTAGCATTAGCTCCAGTTAGCAATAACATTAGCTCCAGTTAGCACTAACACAGTTAGCACTAACATTAGCTCCAGTTAGCACTAACACAGTTAGCACTAACGTTAGCTCCAGTTAGCACTAACATTGGCTCCAGTTAGCACTAACATTGGCTCCAGTTAGCACTAACACAGTTAGCACTAACATTGGCTCCAGTTAGCACTAACATTAGCTCCAGTTAGCACTAACACAGTTCGCACTAACATTAGCTCCAGTTAGCACTAACATTGGCTCCAGTTAGCACTAACATTGGCTCCAGTTAGCACTAACATTGGCTCCAGTTAGCACTAACACAGTTAGCACTAACATTGGCTCCAGTTAGCACTAACATTGGCTCCAGTTAGCACTAACATTGGCTCCAGTTAGCACTAACATTGGCTCCAGTTCGCACTAACATTAGCTCCAGTTAGCACTAACATTAGCTCCAGTTAGCACTAACATTGGCTCCAGTTAGCACTAACATTGGCTCCAGTTAGCACTAACACAGTTCGCACTAACATTAGCTCCAGTTAGCACTAACATTGGCTCCAGTTAGCACTAACATTGGCTCCAGTTAGCACTAACATTGGCTCCAGTTCGCACTAACATTAGCTCCAGTTAGCACTAACATTAGCTCCAGTTAGCACTAACATTGGCTCCAGTTAGCACTAACATTGGCTCCAGTTAGCACTAACACAGTTCGCACTAACATTAGCTCCAGTTAGCACTAACACAGTTCGCACTAACATTGGCTCCAGTTAGCACTTTGGTGGAAACTCGGTTTGATAAGCAGAGAGGAAGAAACTGTAGAGATTAAAGCGTAAACAATTGGTTACTGCAGCTTTAACCTGGTCACCCTGTGTGTGTGCGTGTGTGTGTCCATGTGAGTGTCCGCCACAGTCCAATATCTCTGTGCTGCCTCTGTCCATCAGGTGATCAGAGCCGGCGTCCCACACCCGTCCTGTCAGGTGACCGTCCTGATGTCTGACGGGTCTCTGCAGCAGCTCATGTTTCCTGTTTGCTGGTCGTCGCCCCCCCCCACACCCACACACACACACACACACACACACACACACACACACACACACAGCGCTGTCGGTCATGGTCCGGTCAGGAGTGTGTGGTGGTCAGAGCGCGGTGGTCTGTGTCCTCGTCCCCGTGATGAAGGCAGAGAGAAGATGAAGGACTCTAGTTGTCTCCGTGAGCAGGAGGACGGTGGCTCGGCCCCGGTTCTGGTCTAGAGTCCTGCCTCTGGTCGGGCTGGGCGTTATTCCGGGTCTCTGCTTGTTCCACCAGAAACTCCTCCCCTGCGCCCTCGCCGCTCGCCAGCTGCTTCATCCTCAGGTTGATGGAGCCGTAAGTCCTCTTGGGTCTGACGAACGCCGCCCTGTGCCGGTACATCTCGCCGCGGCAGATGGACACCATGAGCAGCACCGACAGGAACATCCCCCCCAGCGTCAGCAGCCCCAGCCCCGCGATGATGCACCTGTCTAGGTGGGAGCCCAGCTGGGCGTAGTACATCTCCAGCCTCTCCATCTGGCGGGCCGACACCGAGTCGGGGTCCACTCTGGCCTCCCGGGGGATGGTGTAGGCGATGACCACCAGCACGATGCCACTCACCAGGAACACCAGCGCCAGGACGAAGCCGTAGTCCGCCGAGTGGTCGTCAGCCACACTAAACTCAGAGACGTCCTGACCATCCTCCTGACCGCCGCCATCCTCATCGAACGGCCGCAGAGACGCTGCCTGATGCTGCTGCAGAGACATGGAGAGACAAAGAAAAGACGGAGATGAAGAAAAGACGGAGAGACAAAGAAAAGATTGATGAAGAAGAAACGGAGATGAAGAAAAGACGGAGATGAAGAAAAGACAGAGATATGAAGGAAAGATGGAGAGATGCCTGATGCAGCTACAGTGACTAAAGGAAGCACAAAACCTGAAGAAGACAAAGAGGTGTGACAGCTTTTAGTTTAAAGGAGTAATCCAGTGTTTTAACCCTGTTTAAAGTCACAGTAACAGACAGCAGCTCCTGTGTTCTGTGAGCTAAAATCACTGTTTTTGTGAATGGAGTCTGGTGTCGTGCGGGCTGGGATTCTGGACTGTTTACAGTCCATGAACAAACTGGCAGAGTTTAATCGCTGAACCCTCGTCTCCAGATCGGCCTGTTGACCACAGCACACGGTGTGTTTTAGGTAAAACGTTCTGCAGGGTAATCTGACAGCCGTCCTGTTAGCTGCTAGCATGACAGAAACAGTTTTCTGTTTGTGGATTCAAAGTCAGCGGTTAGACTCAATAGAAACATGTTTTCAGATTATGTACATGGGTTTGTGTGACTTTTATTATATACAGTGGGGCAAAAAAGTATTTAGTCAGCCACCAATTGTGCAAGTTCTTCCACTTAAAAAGATGAGAGAGGCCTGTAATTTTCATCATAGGTACACTTCAACTATGAGAGACAGAATGGGGGGAAAGAATCCAAGAAATCACATTGTAGGATTTTTAAAGAATTAATTGGTAAATTCCTCGGTAAAATAAGTATTTGGTCACCTACAAACAAGCAAGATTTCTGGCTCTCACAGACCTGTAACTTCTTCTTTAAGAGGCTCCTCTGTCCTCCACTCGTTACCTGTATTTCTGGCACCTGTTTGAACTCGTTATCAGTATAAAAGACACCTGTCCACAACCTCAAACAGTCACACTCCAAACTCCACTATGGCCAAGACCAAAGAGCTGTCAAAGGACACCAGAAACAAAATTGTAGACCTGCACCAGGCTGGGAAGACTGAATCTGCAATAGGTAAGCAGCTTGGTGTGAAGAAATCAACTGTGGGAGCAATTATTAGAAAATGGAAGACATACAAGACCACTGATAATCTCCCTCCATCTGGGGCTCCACGCAAGATCTCACCCCGTGGGGTCAAAATGATCACAAGAACGGTGAGCAAAAATCCCAGAACCACACGGGGGGACCTAGTGAATGACCTGCTGAGAGCTGGGACCAAAGTAACAAAGGCTACCATCAGTAACACACTACGCCGCCAGGGACTCAAATCCTGCAGTGCCAGATGTGTCCCCCTGCTTAAGCCAGTACATGTCCAGGCCCGTCTGAAGTTTGCTAGAGAGCATTTGGATGATCCAGAAGAGGATTGGGAGAATGTCATATGGTCAGATGAAACCAAAATAGAACTTTTTGGTAAAAACTCAACTTGTCGTGTTTGGAGGAGAAAGAATGCTGAGTTGCATCCAAAGAACACCATACCTACTGTGAAGCATGGGGGTGGAAACATCATGCTTTGGGGCTGTTTTTCTGCAAAGGGACCAGGACGACTGATCCGTGTAAAGGAAAGAATGAATGGGGCCATGTATCGTGAGATTTTGAGTGAAAACCTCCTTCCATCAGCAAGGGCATTGAAGATGAAACGTGGCTGGGTCTTTCAGCATGACAATGATCCCAAACACACCGTAAGAAGCATTTCAAGGTCCTGGAGTGGCCTAGCCAGTCTCCAGATCTCAACCCCATAGAAAATCTTTGGAGGGAGTTGAAAGTCCGTGTTGCCCAGCGACAGCCCCAAAACATCACTGCTCTAGACGAGATCTGCATGGAGGAATGGACCAAAATACCAGGAACAGTGTGTGAAAACCTTGTGAAGACTTACAGAAAACGTTTGACCTCTGTCATTGCCAACAAAAGGTATATAACAAAGTATTGAGATGAACTTTTGTTATTGACCAAATACTTATTTTCCACCATAATTTGCAAATGAATTCTTTAAAAATCAGACAATGTGATTTTCTGGATTTTTTTTTTTCTTATTCTGTCTCTCATAGTTGAAGTGCACCTATGATGAAAATTACAGGCCTCTCTCATCTTTTTAAGTGGGAGAACTTGCACAATTGGTGGCTTTTTGCCCCACTGTATACTATTACTATGCTAACGCTCTTTTTCTGCATTTGTCTCTTCTTCGCTAAACGGAGCGGAGTTTAAATGTTGGTTTCCCTCTGGGGGACATTTTATAATCTCTCAGGCTGGTCACGCTGGGGGGGGCCCTGCGTGACCAGACTGCAGAAACTGGACCTACCTTGGTTCCGGGCGAAGTTGCAGGCGGAGCTGCCACCGCCTCCGTCGCCCCCTGCTGGTGGTCCTGCTCCTCGTCCTGTTGGTAGGAGGCGTTCTCGAAGCCCCGGGTGGCGCAGCCCGCTGTGACCGCCGCCCGGGGTGCCGAGGCCGGAGTGGGAGACACGGCCAGCCTGCCTCCTCCGCCCCGCAGCTCCCGGAGCTCTACACTGTTGAAAGAGGACTCCATCTGTGTCTGCTGGATGTGTTCATGTCTTCATCCCTCTGCTCCTCATCCTCACTAAACAGAGGCAAAGTTATCGTTAAACAGGAAGTAGATTCACACAGTGGGTCACTCCCGAGGCTCAGTTCCAGACCAGCGGGGGCCTGGGTGGTGTGAACGGGATCGGTCTGTAGAAAGAACTATCTGGAAACACACAGTGGACATCAGGAGTGACCTGTTTCACCATCTGCTGCCTTCAGCATCCTCAGCAGTCACACTTCAGCTGTGCTGCACCAAGCGCAAAGCAAAGCTTCCCCACCAACAACGAGTAAAGAAAGAGCACGTGTCAGGCAAATTAGCAGAGAGCTCTGGGACCACAGAGACAGCTCAGTGATTCACTAGCCCTGGTTAGCACTAGCCTTAGTCCTGGTTAGCACAAAATTAGCCCTGGTTAGCACTAGCCTTAGCCCTGGTTAGCACAAAATTAGCCCTGGTTAGCACAAAATTAGCCCTGGTTAGCACTAGCCTTAGCCCTGGTTAGCACAAAATTAGCCCTGGTTAGCACTAGCCTTAGCCCTGGTTAGCAGTCAGTCCGTAGACAGACTGACTGTCGGTCCGTAGACTGACAGACAGTCGGCCCGTAGACAGACAGTCGGTCCGTAGACAGACAGTCGGCCCGTAGACTGACAGACAGTCGGCCCGTAGACCGACTGACAGTCGGCCCGTAGACAGACAGACAGTCGGCCCGTAGACAGACAGTCAGTCCGTAGCCTGACTGTCGGCCCGTAGACAGACAGACAGACAGACAGCCCGTAGACAGACAGACAGACAGCCCGTAGACTGACAGACAGTCGGCCCGTAGACAGACAGTCAGACAGCCCGTAGACTGACAGACAGTCGGCCCGTAGACAGACAGTCAGACAGCCCGTAGACTGACAGACAGTCGGCCCGTAGACAGACAGTCAGTCCGTAGACAGACAGACAGACAGACAGCCCGTAGACTGACAGACAGCCGTAGACAGACAGACAGTCGGCCCGTAGACAGACAGTCAGTCCGTAGACAGACAGACAGTTGGCCCGTAGACAGACAGCCCGTAGACTGACAGACAGCCCGTAGACAGACAGACAGTCGGCCCGTAGACAGACAGACAGACAGTCGGCCCATAGACCGACTGACAGTCGGCCCGTAGGCAGACAGTCGGCCCGTAGACAGACAGACAGTTGGCCCGTAGACAGACAGACAGACGGCCGTAGACTGACAGACGGCCCGTAGACAGACAGACAGGTGGCCCGTAGACTGACAGACAGACAGCCCGTAGACAGACAGACAGTCGGCCCGTAGACAGACAGACAGTCGGCCCGTAGACAGACAGACAGACAGCCCGTAGACAGACAGTCAGTCCGTAGACTGACTGTCGGCCCGTAGACAGACAGACAGTCGGCCCACAGACAGACAGACAGTCGGCCCGTAGACAGACAGACAGTCGGCCCACAGACAGACAGACAGTCGGCCCACAGACAGACTGAGTCACACATGAAATTAAAGCAGAATGTGTAGTGAACATCATCAGACCACATGAACAACAGTCCTGCTGCAGCACACGCACGCAGCGCGCGCGCGCGCACGCACACACACACACACACACACACACACCATGGAGGGCAGGTATCGGTGAGACAGACAGGTGACCAGCTCCTGTCCCTTAAGAGTCATCCTGCCACACCATCCTCCGTTACCCCCCCCGGTAATAAACACCTTTTACTCCCCCCCCAGCACCGTGACCTTGTGATGCGCCAAACCGATAAAAACCTGGACCGGTTCAGTCCGTCTGACTGTGTGTGTGTGTGTGTGTGTGTGTGTGTGTGTGTGTGTGTGTGTGTGAGAGAGATAAGATCAGGATGAGCTGCACTGATGAGCATCACCGACTGACACGGTAACATCACCGACCTGACGGCTGATAACACCGACCGACAGCGGAGGGGACAGTCCGAATCAGACCACCAGAGTCCGGATCAGACCACCAGAGTCCGAATCAGACCACCAGATCTGGATCGTCTCATCCGGACAGAAACGCTGCAGCCGCGCCGACGCCTCCGGAGGGAAACACCGGGGTGAAGCAATCATCCAGGCAGGCAGCATCCGCCCTGAACCCGGCAGCAGCAGAGGAGAGACGGCGGGACTTACCTGGAGCTGAGGCCGCGAACGGGAGGGAGTCAGACGGTGTGGACATCCGGAGAGACACGGAGGAGGATGCTGGATCACGTGAGGGGAGTCAGAGGAGAGGGGGGTGGGAAGAGAGAGAGAGAGTGTGTGTGTTGGGGAGGGGGGGCAACGACATGAACCAATGAAAGGTTTATTGTGGAAGAATAAATGTGACAATAATACACAACACAACATACAGCCAATAGATTTATTAATAATAATAATAGTGATCATAGATCGAACAGTGTGTCTGTGGGTTATCAATAATTCACTGATTGTGTTTGAACATTTCGGAGTCAAACCTTCTTCCCATTGGTGGGGGGGTCGTCCAAAGGCAGTCACGTTACGTCACATACGGTGAACACGTGATCAGGCCTCAAACTCGAACAGCTGATCTGCATGATGTCACCTTGATGCTCTGAAAACAATAACTATTTCAAATATTTTACTCTGTAAACGTTATCGCCATGGCAACACGTCATCAGGCGTGTTCGGCGTGGCCACCCCATCTGACCGCTGTTGTGTTTTCCCGCCAGTCCAGGTGTTGTGACCTCACACTGACGTGTGAGCATGTAAAGCTACCTGAAGATGCTGAGCACACCTGAGGAGACGTCACCTGGTTCACACCTTCATAAACTAACCAGTAACATCACTGATCCTGTGAGGACCCGGGAGGTGTCCCACACCCGCCTGTACCCGCCTGAGGAGCACCAGTTCTTCATCTTCAGAGTTCAGTCACCGCTGAGCCGCTCCGCGCTCTCAGGGATCCGGCTCCTCATCAGACGACTGGACGGAGACCCAGGAGGGACAAACCTTCACTGCTGGACGACAGCCACCAGGGTCGACTGGAACCACATTTAAGAACCTGAAGACGTCACAGAGCAACTGAACCACGACCCGGGTCTCCTCAGACCGACTGGTCTTCGTGGCCCAGATCCCGGGACAGTCTGACTGATCAGCAACAGGGTCACTCGACCAGACCCTTCACCAGAGGAGTCCCCAACGAGCCCGTCTGCCAGACTGGGCTGGAAATGCACCAGGACCACGGGAAATACGGCGATACCAACCACAGGGCGGGGCCTACCGGGTGTGATCAGATCGAGCAGGAGCTACAGTCCCTGCAGACCTTTAGTCAGACTGCAGGTGGCGCTGTGGCGATAAAAACACCTCACTGACTATCTCAACCCTGAGTGTTGCCACAGCAGCGAGACTCAGGATTCCTCCTGGTCCTGTGTGAGTGGAGCTGCTGAACGGCTCCTGCAGGGGGCGCTGGAGCTGCTGTGAAGGTGATGTCCTGTTGCTGATGTTGCACTGACCACAGGAGGAAGCTGCAGTCTGACCGGAGTCATCTTCATCACGTCCGATGGTTCAGAGTCTGCGGCGTGGTCACCTGATCGTGAACCTCTGTGTCGTTACCTGGATCACAGCCGCCCCACTGACCCCTGATGACGGCCAGCAACTTCAGCTCGGTCACACGGCACTAAAATCGGTGCTGATCAGGACGCTCGTGGAGGAAGAAATACAGAGAAAGGAGCTCAGCTCAGCACTGAACTCCACCTAAACCCTCAGGATGCTTCTGAGCACAGCAGATGCCTCATTAGCAAGGCGCTCAGTGCCGACCGGAGCTCTGGCGTCCCACCTGGCCTCAGGACAGGAAGTGACATCCCTGTGACAGACACACCAAACTCAAACTGGTATTTCAGAGCCGGAGTGCTCGGACTCAGGACTCATTAGGTACAGATCAGACAGGACGAAGACCGACAACTGACGATGAATAACCAGGTTTGCTTCAGGTGAGCGTGCCGAGTCAGCAGTGAAGCTGTGAGGAAGACTACAGACAGACGAAGAGTGAAGGACGACTCGGTGCTCAGAACAAGTTTTATTGTACAAAAAACCTTCGAGTGACTCACACACTCACACACACACACACACACACACACACTCACACTCACACTCACACTCACACTCACACTCACACACTCACACACTCACACACTCACACACACACACACACACACACACACACACACAGTCTTTCAAAGGGCTTTGAAATCTTTTTCTAAAATATTCTGATGGGACCAAAGATGAACTGCCACCTACCAACACCTGTTGGTAACCCCGACCTGTTAGTGACAGGTGACAGTGGTGCATTATGGGTTGTTGTTAGCCTTACTGTTGCTAGGCTAGTGAGTCTGTCCAGGCCTGAGCTCATAGTGTCTCAGTGTTTGGGAGCCCCCCCCCCCCTCAGAGCAGTGAATCTGTACTCGTGTCTGAGCTGTTTTAAATGTTTAAAGTAAAACTTAATAAAACTGTGAAAACGTCCTTATTTCTGGGGGGGGGCTCAGCTCTTCATCAGCTCAGAGTGATGAAGAGCACACCCCCTGTGTGGTCCGGTGCTGTCCAGCCCCCCCCTCAGTGACTCTGGCGCTCCGACACCACGTCCTGCAGGCGCTTCAGCAGCACGTCGGGGCTGCTGCCGTTCTCCGGACACGCCCTCTTGCTGGGGGAGTCGCAGGCTGATGACATCATGACGTCGGCCTCCATGGTGAAGGCCCTCTTCCTGCTGACGCTGCCCTGCCGGATCATCCGGTTGATGTCTGACAGCTCCTGGATGGGGGGGGCACCAGTGTTACTGTGGGGGTCAGCTAACACACACCTCCTCCTCCATTAACCAGCACTAACCAATAACCAGAGTTAACCAGTGTGTGTCAGAGTGTGTGTGTGTGTGTGTGTGTGTGTCCTGCCTTGGACGGGCTGCTGTTGATCCTGTAGGTGTGTGTGTAGGCGTTGGGTGTGAGGCCACCGGCCGGCGTCTTATGCGGCGAGACGTAGAGCGAATGTCTCTGAGACACACGGCGAGGAGAGAGAGGCTGAGCCCGTACCGATGGGAACGGAGACATGGGGGGGGCGTCCGCCTGCACACACACACACACACACACACACACACAGGTCAGGTGACTCAGTGGTTGGTCTCGGGGTTGTGGTGACATCACCACCGTCTCATGGCGAGGTCATACCCGGTTGTCGTGGGCGGCGTACCGCAGGGCGAAGCTCTTCATCTTCAGGACGAAGACGCTGTTGTAGAACTGGATGAGGTCACCACGCTCCTCCTCCCCTGATTGGTCAGAGTTCCCCGTCCCTGAGACCTGATTGGTTTTCTCTGCCGCTGATGGACACACACGGATCAATATGTTTAACCGATGGATCAGATGATTGATCAGCCCTGTGTGACCCCCCCCAGGCCACCGTAGCCACACCAGGAAGACCTTCACCCTGACCCCTGACGGCGTCCCACCCCCACAGCCTGCATCGTGTGTGTGTGATCACGTGATCTTACATTCTCCTCCAGAAACAGGATCCACCTCCATGTTCTCCTCGGACCCCTCCCTGGGACACACACGCAGCAACACACTGCGGTACACCTGCACACACACACCATACATATATACATCATTAGACACTAGTGTGTCTCAGTGTGTGTGTGTGTCTCAGTATGTGTGTCTCAGTGTGTGCGTGTGTCTCAGTGTGTGTCTCAGTGTGTGTGTGTGTGTGTGTGTCTCAGTGTGTGTGTGTGTGTCTCAGTGTGTGTGTGTGTGTGTGTGTGTGTGTGTGTGTCTCACGTGGCTGCTGGCCTGTGGTTGGCTGCGGTAACACTTCATGATGTCATAGAAGCTGTGAGTCTCTCTGCTGATCTGCAGGAGAAAAAAACATTGCGTCATCTAGCGGACTGTGGGACACAGGGCCCCCCCTCATTGAGATGTCGATGTGGACAGCCACCCCACCTTGGATATGATGTAGACGCTGCACAGCAGCACCTGGTCCAGGTGTCGCCCCCTCATCAGGTCGCTGCAGTGAACCAGACTGTGTTCAAAACACGTCCACATCTTCGCTCTGAGCTCGGGGGGGACGTCCAGCTTCACACACAGGTCCCTCAGACGCACACTGGCCAGGTGGTACACCTGAAAAAACACACACACACACACACACACACACACACACACACACACACACACACACACACACACACACACACACACACACAGTTCATCATCAGTATTTCTTCTGTTCACATGTTGCTGTTTCTCTCTGGCACCATCTTTTTGTTGCTGACCTTTGACCTTTCTGCCTTCTGTCAGCGCTGCTGTATAAATAAAGTTTGATTATTATTATTCACTGATTCATGTTTCTGAAAAAACAAAGGGTGACTTTTTATTGACGAGTTCTTGTTTCTTCTAGAAGTTTCCGTCCCTCTGATCTCAGCAGTCAGTTTCTCCCGTAGCTCCGCCCAGATACTCTACACCTGCTGAGTCCTGGACGGGGTCCATGTGGCCCGGGAGAGGAGGAGTAGGATGAAGGCTCCAGGCTGTGTCTGGATTTTATTTGGTGGTTTGGCTCTCAGTGTCCTGGTAGTTTTATCTGAACCTGTCAGAT